>NC_140174.1:132243606-132326106 GCF_963971535.1 Notolepis coatsorum | reverse complement strand
CATTCAAGCACTAAATCGTGCACCCCCTGCTGGCACTGAAAGTGTTAATAGCAGTCGCTGGGTAGAGCGTTTGTTGCACGTGTAATGGGTGGAGCGTCCTCTTATACATTTTGCCTCACCCTTTGCAGTCATCATTTGCAGACAGACCGGAGCTAGCTGAAGGTAACGTCAGCAGGGTAGCATCTTGCCGCCCAACCCAGCTGCTGCGGCCACTTGGGGTTCACCAGGCTGCGGTGCGTTCAGGCCACCAGTAAGCAGCTACCAATTAGGACATTACCTCGTCATCAGTGTGTTTTTCACTTGTATATTACATTTTCCAAATAAGGATTTACCTCTGTTATACCTTCATCTGTTGTCCTGCTGTGTTACTATGTTGCGAATCTTAAAGGAACACGCCAAGTTTAGGGGAAATTTGCTTATTTGCTACCCCGGAGTTAGACAAGCAGATACACACCCTTTTCTTCTCTGTGCATGCATTCAGAGTAGGGAACATCCGCTGTTCTTAGTTGGATTTATTACTTTAATTTTATCATTTTCATTATGTGACCACGCCCAGTGCTTTCGACCACACACCGCGTAAGTCAAATTAGTAGGGCGGCATAGCTCAACATATCACCAAATTTGGCACATGTGTTGATAGATATATTGGGAACAAAACTGGATATTGGGGCATTACAAACTAGCACCCTGGTGGCCGTGGCAGGAATTTTTCAAAATGGCCACCAGCGTTTGGTCAAACGTTCTTATCTCATTGGATTTGCATGCAACAACGGACGTAATCTAGATCCCACTAACCCTGAGAACCAAATAAAATACTCACTCACCATTCTAAGGACATTACTAAATAATTGGTAATTTCATTATATAAATGTACATTTAGTCATTTAGCTGACGTTTTTATCCAAAGCGACTTACAAGTCATCAGGAAGGGCACAACTCTATCAGCTGAGTAACAATGTTCATCAAAGTGTTGAGTGCTACAGTGTAGGTTTGTATATTAGGACAAGTGCATGACAGTAAGGTTAGTTAGTGTTGCGAAGGATCAGATTAAACCGAATATATATATTTATTTATGGATATATATTGAATAGTATTTGTATATCGTTTGATATCCCTTGTATATTCCTTGTACATATACACGGAATATCCCTTTAGCCTACTATAGCCCATAATAGTTCATTCTCTTATTGGACAAAAGGACCAGGCGCCAGGGGACCAGCCCCTGGCGTCAAGTTCAAAGGTACCGACGAGACATGTCCGTACTAGCCCCGGCTCCGCTCAGGGATACGGCTACCGAAATGAGAGTGGCACTATTTGTTCACCGTGCATATAAATATGGCGCAAGTGAATGTAGAAATCCCTTAGTCCTTTACCCTTCTACCCAACTTAGTAACAGAACGTGAAGCCTCACCCACGATACCACGTGCGGTGTAGTATGGCCTGTTTGGCCTTAGAATAGCATCGAGACCTCGTGCGAATTAATAGCTGAATTGTCAGAGTTTGGCACTGTACCGTCGAGTGCGACGTATTTCTATTAAGTAATAATAGTCTATCGTGTATGGTGCATCGTGCGGTTAGAGTTCTAAAGTGACCAGCATCTCCAACGCTTCCTCGTGTTATCTAGAGTCTTAACCAGGCTGGGCCGACCACATGGCGCCTTCATCCGAGGAGATCTAGACGAGGACCGAGGGACATGTACACTGGATTACCTACCCGACGACTGCTGAGCCCTATGCGGCTGGAATATATTTGCTTTGGTACTGTGATTTGTGGAGCGGATAATCGCCGACGCCTGTGAGTGTTGGATTTACCCCCGAGAGGAGTCAAGTTGAGTCGGCGCTCAGAGAGACTGAGGTCGCCTAGCTTCTTCTTCATTGTGGAGCTACAGCCTACAAGAGAACCAAGGTGTATTCATCTGCGGATCAAGAGTCTACTGCACTGTCTTCTGTACTTGAAGTCTCCCTAGATATCGTTGACCAGACGGTCTACTACCGACGGCTCTCCTACCCCCCCTACCGGCTTACAACCGGGAGGACCCCTTCCAGATTATCCCGCTATATCATTAAGTGTACCATAGATCTAATTCCCTAAGAGCCAGGTTGTATACTTGCTTCCTGCGTAACCAGAGATTGGACATTCAGTGTTGATTTGCCTACGAGTACTCATTTGCCTTACAAGTGCATTCAAATCATAAATGTAATAGTAAATATCATATGTACCTTTAGCTATATTAAATATTTGATTATTACCTTTGTCTGGAACCGATTTCATTGTGGGAAAGTGTTCATCATATTTAGATATCGTGTACTGTATGGCCAGTAGTTAAAGTACATAAAGCGGTAGTGGTTTAATGATACCATACTTATCAATACAGTCAGGGAATTGTACCCCTCAGTTACAATTGGTCCTTCGAGCCGGAGGGTAATTAGTGTAATATTAATATAGTGGTATTAATATTGAAATGGCCTATGATGAACACTCCACGAAACGGTCCTCCTAAAGTAGAACGCCCGCAGCGTAGACGGCAGCCACCTCAGTACTTAGAGGATTACGCTGCCAGTATACTACCTAGCCTTCTACAAACGGTAAACGCGGTAAAAGTAGAAAGTAAAATTATGTCCGACCCTATCAACCAGGATACCCCGACCACAGAGGCCCTAGTGGGTTCTAATGTAACTGACCAAGCTCACGGTGGGGACCAGGAGGGAACTGACACGACTTTCCCCCCCGCCAAGACCGAAGAAGTAGTCCCCGAAGAGCCCCGGGAGGAAGACAACCCTCCAGAGATGGAACTCTGCACGGAACAAGATGAGGAGAGCGCCGAGGAGATAGAGCTCCAGGACTCCCCGCAGGGGAACGCATCCCCAACGAGTACTGCCAGGAGCGGATCACCTCAACCAGCGTCTTCCCCCAGCGAGGCGGACCAGATGCTGGCACAGGCGTTCCTCGCCAGCCTAGCAGCCTCTACGGAGCGCGATCGACTCCAAGCACAGACGCTTAGCGAGCGCGAACAACTCCAAGCACAGACGCTTAGCGAGCGCGAACAACTCCAAGCACAGATGCTTAGCGAGCGCGAACATTCTACCATTGAAAGAGAACGCCTCCAAGCGCAGCAACGGAGCGACGAAGAGCGCATACGTCTGGAGATGAGACGCCTTCAGGCGGAAGAGAATATGGCAAGAGACCGGGCCGACACCCAGCGTGCCGCTGCCGGTGCCCAAAGAGAAGCAGATCTCACCAAGCGCGAAGCCGAGCGCGACAGACTACAAGCGCAGCTAATGGAGCAGCTGATCACCAGGGCAACACCCCCTCCCTCCACAAGGGGTTCCAGGGCCTCGTCAAGACACGGGTCAAGGGCACCCTCCCCTAACCGATTAAGCGACCCTGAGCCCGACCACCAGAGAGAGTCTATACCCCCCTCCGAACTCCTTCCCCGACTGGTCCCAGTGAGGCCCAGCTACAAGGAAGGAACGGCGTACACCGCGGAGAGACTAAATAGACGACTACAGGATCTAGATGACCTGGCAGAGGAAGAAGAGGGAGAAGAGGAGAGTCAAGCCCGACAGCAGCACATTACTCCACAGGACCAGGAGGTCCAGTACAGCCCAGGCTATACCCCCGCGGCTCTGCGCTACAGACCCCCGACTCTATTCACGGGTGAGCATGACGCACGACCAGTCCCGAGGAATAGTACCTGGACCAGCGGGCCATGGTACCCTGCCGGTACCAGCCCACCGAGAGGCGTAAGAGGAGACTCGCCCAGGAGGCCTCTCTTCCAACGCTCACCGATGTGCCAGCCATCCACGGCGTCATACATTGGCACACCGACGTTTCCAGACTTCACCCATGAGAACCGAGCACAGTACACGGAGCTACGGATGTGCTTAGAGACAATGATGGTGGATGTAGCTGATGAACGCCACAAGTATGCTATCCTATTGAAGCACCTGAAAGTGCCCAGAGCGCACAACATAGCGCTGGCCTATGCCACCTCTACTACCCCATACACAGCGGCTCTAGCAGCACTAGACCAAAGATATGGACGTATATGGGATTACGTAATACAAGAGATAAGGCATATTGACCGCCTACCCACAGCAACAGACAATCGCTCACTAGACGACCTGTCTATCAAAGTACAATCCCTGGTAGGGATGCTGGGGGCGCAACGAGAAAAGGGTATGCACGAACTATACGCAAACTCGAACGTCGAGAGGATTTTAGAGAAGCTGCCGCCCGCCCGACAGGAGCGCTTCAGGCGGCAAAGAGACCACCGTGATCCTAACGGTCCCGAGCCATCCCTCCTAGACCTAGCCGACTTCCTGGCGAGAGAAGTCAGCAGCCTACGGTTGGATACGTTCGTGCGGAGCACACCAAGCTCCAGAGAGGGACCTAGGAGAGCAAACGATGGCCGAAGATCGGTGACTGTCATGCACCAATCAGAATCAGTACCGAGCAGCAAGAACCACAGTACCCCCTCGATGAAAGAGAAGTGGAAGATGGTGTGCCCGTACTGCGAAAAGGAACACTGGTTGTCACAATGTGACCGGTTCAAGAAGATGACCGCTGAAGAAGTGAGTCAATGGATAAAGTCCAACAGGCGCTGTTACCGATGTGCGCGCAGTCACATGGCAGCCGAGTGCCGCCTCAAGAAGAGGTGTAGTCGGTGTGACGGAGCCCACCTAGATGTCCTACACGACAGTAACAGAAGAAAGCCTGCACCATCCAGCAGCACAAAGGCAAGTGTTATGTACATTGACCCCGCTAGCAGCAGCGGCGCCCAGGTGCTCTTAAAGGTGGTCCGCATAACACTGAGTTACCAAGATAAGGTCATGGACACTTACGCCGTCCTTGATGACGGGTCAGAGAAGACCCTTCTCCTCGCGTCCGCTGCGGCCCAGCTGGGGCTGCGGGGGAGCGAGAACCAGATGACGATTCGGACAATAAGAAGAGATCTAAAGACGATAAAGGGCGAGAATGTCTCCTTCACTATCGCAGCAAGCGGGCAGCCAGAGAGACGGTATAGGATTACTAATGCTTTCACCAGCCAAGAAATAGGACTATCGCAGTACACCTACCCCATCGCCAAGCTGATGGATAAATATGTGCACCTGCGTCAACTCCCTATCCCGCTCATAGACGGTGCCACCCCGACCCTGCTGATAGGCTCCGACCATGCAGACCTCATAGTCCCGATAGACCGGGTCCATACAGGACCCAGAGGTTGTCCTGCAGCAGTCGAGACCCGCCTAGGATGGACATTACAAGGCCCCCTCGCCAAGTCTCTTAACCGAACAGCAGCCACTAGCTGCCTCCACTCCAGAGCGACAGAAGAAGACACCACACTCCTGCAGCATGTCGAGAGGCTATGGACACTAGAGACAATGCCCTTTAAGAACGAAAAGAAAGACATTCGTTCTAAGGAAGATATTTACGCTATAGCCCTCCTCGAGCAAAGGACAAAGAGAGTCACAGTCAACGGAGTGATGAGATACGCAACTCCACTCCTGAGGCGAGAGGGAATGCCCACCTTTCACGCCACAAAAGAGGCGACGGAGCGGTATCTATTGAACACAGAGCGGCGCCTAGCCAAAGACCCCGCTCAAGAGACTGTGTACCGCGCTGAGATTAACAAGCAAATCACAGCGGGACACATAAAGAAAATTGACTGGCGACGTCGTGCGCTGCTCCGCGCCTCCCTGATCAAAGACGGCTTTGATCTCCGGCAGCGGGCCAGCAGCGACCCCCCAGTATTGCGCAGCCTCAACCCAGAGGACAAGCCCCTGCTGCGGTTCCTATGGAGAGAGAGGATCGGAGATGAGCACCCAGCCATCTATCAATGGGAAGTCCTCCCTTTCGGAACCACATGCAGCCCATGCTGTGCTACGTTTGCACTACAAAAACACGTCGCAGAGGACCCAGCAGCAGATGAAGAGGTCCGACAAAGTGTGACAAATAGTTTCTACGTGGACAACTGTTTACAAAGCGTCTCGACGCCAGAAGAAGCCGAGGCTCTTCTACTCAAGCTCCGCGCCTCCCTGATCAAAGGCGGCTTTGATCTCAGGCAGTGGGCCAGCAGCGACCCGCAAGTACTGCGCAGCCTCTCCCCCGAGGACAAGGCAGCGAGCAGCGACACCTGGATGGCGACCATCCCAGGAGAAGCCCAAGAAATGACACTAGGACTAGTCTGGCGCTTCAAAACAGACTCGCTCCATTATAGACACAAACCCCTGACCAAGGAGCAGGGAAGGTCGACGGCAATACCGACCACCAGACGGAGTGTATACAGAACACTCGCCAGACAATATGACCCGTTGGGATGTATTCTACCTTACACCACCAGGGCAAAGATGATTGTAAGAGCGCTATGGGACAAGGACCAGGGCTGGGATGATCCCATACCCGAACACCTTGCATCCACATGGAGAGAGTGGGAGACGGAACTCCGCTCACTCCCAGGTGTTAATATACGCCGCAGCTACTTCCCACCCACAGTGAGGCCAGAGACATGCAAGATGGACCTGCACGTATTCAGCGACGCCTCCGAAGTAGCCTACGGTTCGGTGGCCTACTTGCGTGCCCGAGAGGAGGGAGGAGAAATACATACTGCTTTCATCCTGGCTCGCTCAAGAATAGCCCCACGAAAGCAACAATCTATCCCACGTCTAGAGCTCTGCGCAGCCCTAGCAGGAGCGCAGCTCGCCACGTTAATCCAACGTGAACTCACCATCCCAGTGCAAAAAACAATCTTGTGGTCAGACTCCACGACAGTACTCACATGGATCCGGTCTGATTCGTGCAGATACAAGGTCTTCGTGGGAGTCAGAGTCACAGAGATTCAAGAGTTAACAGAAGTAGCGAGCTGGAGGTATGTGGACACCAAACACAACCCAGCTGACGTCATCACCCGGGGAATGTCCCTGGATGACCTCACCCGTCACAACCTCTACAGTGACGGACCAGAGTTTCTCAAGCTCCCCGAAGAAGAGTGGCCTACACCCACCCCACGGGAGGCGAGTAAAGAGGAGGCCGAAAACAAGAAACCTATGTTCTGTGGATTGAACACACTCGTCTCCACAGACCCCGACATAGACGATTGCCTCACCCTACAGAGTGCGCAGCTAAAGACATTTCTGTGGCACCACCCAGAGGTTCAGCCCACGACTGACATTTCAGCAGCTGACTACAAAGAAGCATAACTTCTTCTACTACAACGAGCCCAGAGAGACTCGTTCCCTGATGAGCTAGCCTGTCTACAGGGAGCAAAGCCCGTCCCATCAGACAGCAGACTGCTCCACCTAGCCCCCGAGAGCGACGCCCATAGTCTCATCAGAGTGGGTGGTCGTCTGCGGAGAGCCCCAGACTTACCGGATGACGTCAAGTACCCGATAGTCTTGAACAGCCGACACAAGGTCACAGAGCTGATCATAAAGAAATACGACGAGGATGTGCACCACGCAGGGGCAGAGAGAGTCTTCGCGGAGATCAGACGTCGTTATTGGATACTGCAAGGGAGAGAAGCAGTGCGGCGCTTCCAGCGAACCTGTCTAGACTGTCGTAAGTGGCGAGCCCAGCCCAGTATACCCCGGATGGCTGACCTACCTCCCTGTCGCCTCCGACTCGGCGACAAGCCTTTTCACTCCACCGGTATGGACTGTTTCGGCCCGCTGTATATAAAGAAAGGAAGAGGAACCGAGAAGCGGTGGGGTATTGTATTCAAATGCATGACCACCAGAGCGATACATATCGAACTCCTTCCAACCATGAGCACAGACTCATTCCTTATGGCCTTCCGAAGATTCACATCACGGAAAGGAAAACCGTCTACATTATTGTCTGATCACGGGACAAACTTCAAAGGCGGAGAAAGAGAGCTGAGAGAGAGCTTCCACGCTATGGGCCCAGAACTTAAGACCCACCTCGCTCCATCCCAGATTGACTTCCAGTTTAATCCCCCGAACGCACCTCACTTCGGTGGAACTTGGGAACGAGAAGTACGTTCCATAAAGACAGCCCTGTACGCCGTGCTTGGGGCCCTGACCGTGGCGGAAGAAGTCTTAATGACAGTCCTCACGGAGATCGAGGGAGTATTGAACTCAAAGCCCCTCGGTTACGTCTCAAGTGATGTAGCAGATGTCGACCCAGTCACCCCCAACACACTCTTGATGGGGCGGCTGGACCCCGCGCTACCCCAGACAATGTACAGGCCTGAAGAAGCGAACGGCCGAAGAATGTGGAGGTACAGTCAAGTATTGGCTGACAAGTTTTGGAACAGCTTCCTACTCCACTACCTACCGTCTCTACAGACCCGCCAGAAGTGGGTGAAAGAGAGAGACAATTTGACAGAAGGAACAGTCGTCATGATTATCGACCAGTCACTACCCCGAGCTATGTGGCCGGCTGGCCGCGTAAGCAAAGTGATCACCGGTGCCGATGGAAAGGTCCAAGCAGCTGAAGTGCTCGTCCAAGGGCGGACCTACACCCGACCCGTGGCGAGGCTAATATAACTGCCAAGGCTCCCCGATACTATCGATGACGACCATGACCCCATGACTTTGTGAACTGACTGACCCTCACAGCGGACATTGAGTAGTGGACAGTGCGGTTAATCTGTCTCTGTTTAGCTAATTAGGTGGGACTAATTAGGGGGCGGCTGTTGCGAAGGATCAGATTAAACCGAATATATATATTTATTTATGGATATATATTGAATAGTATTTGTATATCGTTTGATATCCCTTGTATATTCCTTGTACATATACACGGAATATCCCTTTAGCCTACTATAGCCCATAATAGTTCATTTTCTTATTGGACAAAAGGACCAGGCGCCAGGGGACCAGCCCCTGGCGTCAAGTTCAAAGGTACCGACGAGACATGTCCGTACTAGCCCCGGCTCCGCTCAGGGATACGGCTACCGAAATGAGAGTGGCACCATTTGTTCACCGTGCATATAAATATGGCGCAAGTGAATGTAGAAATCCCTTAGTCCTTTACCCTTCTACCCAACTTAGTAACAGAACGTGAAGCCTCACCCACGATACCACGTGCAGTGTAGTATGGCCTGTTTGGCCTTAGAATAGCATCGAGACCTCGTGCGAATTAATAGCTGAATTGTCAGAGTTTAGCACTGTACCGTCGAGTGCGACGTATTTCTATTAAGTAATAATAGTCTATTGTGTATGGTGCATCGTGCGGTTAGAGTTCTAAAGTGACCAGCATCTCCAACGCTTCCTCGTGTTATCTAGAGTCTTAACCAGGCTGGGCCGACCACATGGCGCCTTCATCCGAGGAGATCTAGACGAGGACCGAGGGACATGTACACTGGATTACCTACCCGACGACTGCTGAGCCCTATGCGGCTGGAATATATTTGCTTTGGTACTGTGATTTGTGGAGCGGATAATCGCCGACGCCTGTGAGTGTTGGATTTACCCCCGAGAGGAGTCAAGTTGAGTCGGCGCTCAGAGAGACTGAGGTCGCCTAGCTTCTTCTTCATTGTGGAGCTACAGCCTACAAGAGAACCAAGGTGTATTCATCTGCGGATCAAGAGTCTACTGCACTGTCTTCTGTACTTGAAGTCTCCCTAGATATCGTTGACCAGACGGTCTACTACCGACGGCTCTCCTACCCCCCCTACCGGCTTACAACCGGGAGGACCCCTTCCAGATTATCCCGCTATATCATTAAGTGTACCATAGATCTAATTCCCTAAGAGCCAGGTTGTATACTTGCTTCCTGCGTAACCAGAGATTGGACATTCAGTGTTGATTTGCCTACGAGTACTCATTTGCCTTACAAGTGCATTCAAATCATAAATGTAATAGTAAATATCATATGTACCTTTTGCTATATTAAATATTTGATTATTACCTTTGTCTGGAACCGATTTCATTGTGGGAAAGTGTTCATCATATTTAGATATCGTGTACTGTATGGCCAGTAGTTAAAGTACATAAAGCGGTAGTGATTTAATGATACCATACTTATCAATACAGTCAGGGAATTGTACCCCTCAGTTACAGTTAGGGTTAGATATTTATTTTTAATTATAATTTATTTAAAAATTTAATTTCAGATAATGGTTGAAGAAGTGCGTCTTTAGTCGACGGCGAAAGATTGGACGGGTTTCGGCTGTCCTAACTGTGGTGGGCAGTTCGTTCCACTATTGTGGGGCAAGGACTGAGAAAAGGCAGCTTCTCCTTGATGACCCTCGCGGAGCTTGGATAGGAGTGGGTCTGAGACAGCCAGAAGATGCAGAGCGTAGGGGTCTTGACTCTTGAGGGTGTGTAGTTAGAGACCATTGGCCGGAAGTAGGCGGGAGCGGTTACCTTTGCCGCATGGTATGCCAGGTCGCGGGCCTTGAAGCGGATTCGTGCGGCAATGGGGAGCCAGTGCAGGTCTCTAAGAAGTGGGGTGACATGGGCTGACTTCGGTAGGTTTGAGATCAGGCAGGCCACTGAATGAGTTAAAGAGGCTTGGTGGCAGTGGCCGGAAAGCCAGCAAGCAGTGCATTGCAGTAGTTGAGGCAGGCGATGACTGTTGATTGGACGAGGAGTTGGGTGGCTTCTTTTGTCAGGAAGGGGCGGATCCTTCTGACGTTGCTCAGGAGGAATCTGCAGGTTCTGGTTGTCGCTGCGATGTGAGCGGAGAAGTTCAACTGGTCGTCGACACCAAGGTTCTTGGCGGTCACAACTGCATTCTCGACTGTGATGGAAAGGTCGTCAGGGGGGAGTATTTGGCCAGCAGGTGAAGCAATTCTGTTTAACTTAGGTTCAGTTTGAGGTGGTTGATCGTCATCCAGGCGGAGATGTCGGACAGACAGGCCGAGATCCGCTCAGAGATGTGGATATCTGATGGAGGGAAGGAGAGGAAGAATTGAGTATCATCGGCATAGCAATGATACGAGAAGGCATGAGACGTGATAATGTCCAATAGGCCATGTCCAGACGAAACAGATTTCGGTCGTATCAGTCAAAGTATTTTATCGTATGCACCTTTCATCCACACGGAACTGCGTTCTGGGGGCCTGAATACGCTATTTTCTGAAACTGGCTCCCAGAGTGGGCAAATCTGAAGACGCCCCCCTTGCGTCGCCATCTTTACAAGCCTATACGCGTCTTTTCCTGAACTGATGACGCAATAGCCCACCTCTCCCTTAACCCGCATGTGCAAACTCAGCCAACATCACAACAACAATGGCATCGTACATAGAGTAGTTGCGTCGTGTTACAGAAGCTATGAGCTTGATCAGGCTTTTACAGCTAAATGTAGTGGCACAGTGGTGTAGTGGTTAACACTGTCACCTCACAGCAAGAAGGTCCAGGGTTCGATTCCCGCTTGGGGACCAGGTTTCCATGATGCCAGGTACCCAGGTGGGGTATCTCCCAGGTCTTTCTGTATGGAGTTTGCATGTTCTCCCCGTGCTCGCAAGGGTTTCCGCCCCCCGATAAGATAAACCCAATGGAAAAACATGCACAACAACAGATCGCTAACGCTGTGGCGTCCTTGACGAAGACGGGCAGGAGCACTTGGATTGGTCCCCGGGCGCGGCCCTCGCCGATGCCTGTCTGCTCCCGGCTGCCCTTGGGGGGAAGGACGACGGGATGGGTTAAGTGCAGAGACAAATCGCATCGGCGATCCTACAAAAAACAATGCATGCGTGTGTGTTCCGGTGTGTGTGTGTGCTAACCGTGTGTGCTAACCGCTAACATTGAGGATAATTGCCTGCCAATTAACACTTTCACTGCCACTCACGAGATATCTCGGGTTTCCGATAGTTATGTTGAAAGCCGCCGGCGATCAGATGTGGAAAAAAGCGCCCCCTATCGTCTCCCAGATGACATAAGGGATTTTGGAATGGACTCAATGAAAATGGATGGGGAGAAAAATCCTGTACTCCACATTTTCCAGTCCACTGATGCAGCCGGGGTTATCACAGTTCATTCTGGAGCCTCTCAGACCCACGGAATCATGTACTGCACTGTACACACGTTGGATCCATACACTTATCTATTTTTTCGAATGGTGATCAGGAATTGGAATATACCAGTTGCATACCATCTGATGTCAGGTAAGGAATCTATGTTATCAGTGTTAGGATAATCAGACTAATTTTGATGAAGATATAGGCTGTTTTGTGAAATGGGCTCTTTCGGTTTCACTGTAAAAGTCCAAGAGGAAATGAACACGGCGATTATCCGTGCGCGGCTCGAATGTGCTTGCGTGCACGTATAATATTGATCATCTAGCGTTTATTTGAAAACGATTTATAAATAGGCCGACAAATATCAACGTTCTGGAATATTCCAGTAAAAGACGATTATCATAGAATGGTCTAGAATGAACAGTTTTTTACCTCAAAACGGGTGATTTTCAAAATGCTCTCAAACGGAAATGAAGCGATAAAAAACCAATCTGCCTTGACAGCACTGACTGGAAAAGGATTCTTTGATAAAATACGGGCAGATTAGACACATAGCCATAATTTAAAACATAGATTAGGCGATATTAAGCGTAACATTGGCGCCGATGGTGGCATTGAAGCGCTACCTCTAGCGCCACCTCGTGGCACTCAAAGTGTTAAAGACCTCTGAACAGGTCCTGCACCTTCTACTGCCCCTGCACCCTCGACAACAGATTGACATCTCCCTTAATCCACATTGCCAAACCCAGCCAACGAAAAAGAAACATGATACATCAGTGGAGGTTTCTCTATGACAACACGTGAAACACAAATTCACTCATAATTCATAATTATTATTAATTTACATATACCTATATATATATATATATAAAAAAAACTATATATATATTTTTTTTTTTAATTATTATTATTATTATTTTTTTATTATAAATGTTTTCCTCTGTAAAAAAATGCCAGTGAATTTTTTTTTTTTTCAAAAATGGCCAAAATTGACAGCTCTGAGCAGGCCTGCACTGCAGTATTGCCTGCAGTAATTATTCGTGAAGAAAACTTCACAGGTGTGACCCATTGTTAAATATATAATAAATAACAGCGAATCAAAATAGGCTATTAACTTCATCTAAGCACGGTCTGTGCAGTTAAACTCTTGCCATTGAATAGAGGGTTGATTGATTGACAGCCCTTGACATCCAATACACGGAGGTTGAATATGATTGGCAGCCTTGCAAATCCAATCAGAGATTGCTGCATTGCAAAGTCAAAACGGGCCAGCTGCATGTCCGGAGGATAGGTTTAGCTCGGGCCAATCTCAAGTTTCTCAAGTTTCTTTATTAGTTGTCATACAGAAGTACAGAATACTTTTATACAAAATGTAACATAAAGAAGCATTTTGTATAAAAGTATTCTGTACTTCTGTATGACAACTAATAAAGAAACTTGAGAAACTTGAGATTGGCCCGAGCTAAACCTATCCTCCGGACATGCAGCTGGCCCGTTTTGACTATGTGAAAGTTGAGACTATGAGAAAGTTGTTGTTTAGTAGTTAGTAAGATGTACAGCTATAACAAGTCAAGTCAGGCTAAATTAAACTTTGCGCCAACATTAGGACCGAAGTATAAACCAGCAACTGAGGAAGTGGACTTATGCATCTGGATCAGAAAAAACGTTGTGGATGAAAAAGTAAGTAGGCTACAGTGCTTGTATGCTAACAGTAGCTAGCCAGCTTAGCCTACATCACAATGATAATCACCAAGCTAACTTACTGTACACTCTGTAGGGCTGGGCAATTAATCGAAACAGAATCGCGATATCGATTCATAGACCTATGCAATCTCATTTCTAAGTTATGACTATTTTCTTTTATTAATTTTTTTTTTTTTTTTTTTTTTACTTTTTAAATTATTTTATCTGGGTTGAACATGATTTGTGGAACTCCCTCTGGTGTTGTGGTCGTGGTATTCACTGACCTTTGGGAAGTATTTCGACATGCACATGGGTATCTTAGTGGTGTAGTGTATCTTGTAGACCAGGCCCATTGCAAGTTGCTGTACTCTGTCGTCTACTCTAAGCCATCCTAGGTTGTCAAAGTGGACAGGGGTGAGGTGGGTTTTAGGAGTAAGGTCAAGCAGTAGTCTGACCAGTTTGTTTTGTGATGTTTGTAATCTTGTTTTTAGTGCCTTTGAGGTGCTTTGGTACCATGAGGTGCAAGCATAGTCGTAGTACCCTTGAATGAGTGCTCCTGTTAGAGTCTTCAAGGTATTCTTGTTTACCAGAGAGGAGATCCGGTACAGGAATCTAGTTCGTTGGTTGACTTAGTTTTATTACATTGGATCCCATTTTGTCACAGGAAAGATTTGCCTCTATAGGATGGAACCCAGGTAGGTAATTTCATCTTTCCTTTTAAGATAAGATAAGATATTCCTTTATTGATCCCCTTGGGGAAATTCAGGCATCATAGCAGCATGGGGGAAGGGGGGTACAGGTAGTGTAAACAACACAAGCAGTGTAAACAAATAGGTCAATATAATTTACTATCTAACTAACTGAAATATACATTATTCATTATTCACAGTATCACAGTATCCACATAAGGTGCAGTATGCATAAGGTAGTGTTATTGTCCTACTTGGGTTCCTATTAGTTCTAGGTCGATGTCTGGCAGCAGTCGCTGCCCACTGTTGTGGAGCCTGATGGCCACTGGTATGAAGGACTGTCCGAGGCGGTTAGTTGAGTGTCGGGGGGGTATGAGTCTGTGGCTTCCTTGTCACCTTCACCTAATATGTTTTGATCTGGTCAGGTGCGCTGTCACCTAAAATGTTTTGATCTGATCAGGTGCGCTGTCAACTAATATGTTTTGATCTGGTCAGGTGCGCTGTCACCTAATATGATTTCATCTGGTCAGGTGCGCTGTCACCTAATATGATTTCATCTGGTCAGGTGCGCTGTCACCTAATATGTTTTCATCTGGTCAGGTCCGCTGTCACCTAATGTTAATATGTTTTCATCTGTGTCCACTGACCACTGACACACAGTGGGGGATGTTTTAAAAATATTATTTAATATATAATATAATATAATAATTTGTGCTTCACCTAAAAATTTGGTCAGCAGCCTCCACTGTGATACATATATGTCTTATATGTCCAGATATGTCCTGGCTAAGTTTTTATTAAACACCGGGAGGCTACTGTGATGAAATCCACGCTAGAGATTAGCATCACATAGCAGGCCTTTTTCTGAAAACCCAAATAAGATAGCTAAGTAGCCAAGCACATAGACTGTTGCATAGCATACGCCTTCATTTGATCATGACAAATCCTCTCTTACCTTGACGATTAAAAAGCCTCCATAATTTAGTAAATAGTATTCCCATGGCTGGTGTTGAGATTTTACGATGCCAGCTTGTGAGAAATCGTTGTAGCCAGCCAGCTAGCATTGATGCTATTCAATGCTATCAACATTAGCACTAACATAACGTTACCCAACTAACGTTAATGCCATTCAGAATTTATTAACATAGCTACAACACACAGTAACATCATCATTCATTGTTTACAATGCACGGGTGGAGGGAGTCGAAAGGACTGGACACAGAGACAAGTTAAACATCAAACAATTAATTTAATACAACAGGTATTTCGAGCTGCCTCCGACCGCACCACGGGGCTATTATATTATATACGGCTTTGACGCGCTCTCTCTCTCCTGCCGATTAAAATCAGTAGCTCTTCCTCCTCCTCCTCCTCATGTAGCTCCATTTGTGCCGCAGTGTGTGTCTCATATCCTTTGGAAACTAGCGTCAGCTCAAAAGTACAGAACCGGACGACACAAGTTACTCCGCTAGCGAAAACAACGATAATACTTCCGGTCAGGCCGCGGCGGTTTCAAAATAAAAGAGCGATGTCTAAAACAGGAAAGACATTTATTTTGTACATTTGTGGCCCGCACTTATTTATTTTTTCTTTTTTTTATATACTTTCTCTTTTCCCCCTTTCTTTTTCCGTTTTTCTCCCATCCCAATGTTAGTCGTTATGGCAATTCCCAATCCCCTACCTGGTCGTTGCGTGCTCTGCCCCCTACCGTCGGTCTGGGAGGGCGGAGACTATCACATGCTTCCTCCGACACATGTGCAGCCAATCCCCACTTCTTTTCACCTGGCAGCGCGGACTCTCACTGGGGGAGTGTACCGTGTGGAGGACACTACCTCCCCCAGGATCCGACCTCGCTGTGCAGGCGCCCCAACCAATCTGTAGGAGTCGCTGTTTTACAAACGACCAGGACCCACCCTCGCCGGGTTTTTCCCACACTGCCAATTGTGCTAGTATGGACGGTCGGCCAACCCGGAAGCACCACAGCTGGATTCAATCCCACTGTCTCTGTGGTGGTGGGCAGACACTTAGACCGCTGTGCCACCCGCCGCACTTATTTCTTGAGACAATTTCGTTTTTACGGAAACGTTTTTTTAAATGAAAACGAATTGAAAACGAAAAAGATCAGATCCGACTTCGTCTGGACAAGGCCTTAGTGTAGAGGGAGAAGAGAAGAGGTCATAGGACTACTTTCTTCTGTTTCTGTTGTGAATGAATGCAAGATAAGAATATACTATTTAGAATATTGATCTTCGTGTTTCTTCACTGTATTGCTGATTATTGTGAGTAGCGCTGTATTTTGTGAGTTTATTAATCTACATTTTTACATTTAAACTCAGCTAGCTACTGTGTGTGTACTCTGTAGCTAATGTGATAGTATTTGGTAACCATAGATAGACATATGTTGCCTGAAACTGGTGTTCAAATCAAACTAATGTGTTTTAGTCTTGTAGAAACATGTCAATCAAAAATAGGTTATCATTAAACCTGATTTGAAGAGGATGACAAGCTTAGAGAGTGTGTGTGTGTTGACAGAGACCGGGGGAGCACCACAGGAGGTGATTTGCATTTAACTGTTAGCAGCTGCAGACAGGATACTGGTCACGCAGGTCGGCCAGTTCTATGTAAAACCAGAGATAACATCTCCCTGAGAACAGTTGGTTATCTCACTTCAAAGAAGTATCGGGTGTCCCAACAGACGCACCGGCATTTTCATGTGACCACCTGGCTGTCTCCTACCTTGCTTAACATTAACGTACATTTTCAAATGTCTATTACTATACTTAGATTAGGTTGATATGAACTACAAATGGGCCTGTTTATATTGTGGTAATAATTCTGAATTAAATGATATGAAATATGACATGGGTTTGACGGGGAATCACAGAGTTTGAAATTAGGCCACGTCTGAATCTACATTGGAAAATACTTAAATGTGTTGAATACTAACTGTATAAAAGAGATATTGATGTAAGTTAAAAGAATGATTAGGCCTCATGTAGCATCAAGATAAACTGTTCAATTATGATATCTCTGTGTTTATGTAATATATCTTGGGGTTCAACAACCAAAGTATTATGCTAGATATAAAGTGAAACTATTCTCTGGTCTTAAACAAAGTAGCGGGGGTTGGCCTATTGAGGACAACCCCCTATTTCAAATTCAAACGTAGAGAGGCCGTGATTGGAGGAACACAGCTGCTGATGTCACTTTGATGACATCACACAGAGACTCCAGGCTTTTGATATAAGGAGGGTGTTGTGACGGTGGGAGGAGACTCTGAAACGGAACCACCAAGACAACACACCTACCTTTTCACACAGCGGACGACACGGCAGAGGAGATGACCAGACAAATAACTTTTGGAGGGAGAACAGACTTTTCTTTGTTCATCAGCCAGAGAACAAAGACCATCAACAACTTATCAACTATCTACTTTAACATTAGTCTGATATAAGGGATCGGTGGCATAGTACTTGAGTACCCTTATATCATTGCAGAATCAATTTTTCATTGTAATTACACTATTAACTTTGAATTAAAACAGATGCTGTTATACACCTTCTCCTCTCCATTTCTCCTGCTGCTCAGCTGGTCGTCGAACAAGACCATTTGGTCTTTATTGAAAGTACCACAGGGCTTTAAAGGGTTTCACACAACGCAGAGCAGTTTATTAGGTTCTGATTATATCAGAACAAAGAATATCCCAGTTGGTGACTTCACTAGTTATCAACATTTACCCTTCGTTCCTGTTGAAAATGTTAATAAGTAGTTATAGTAGTAGAGAATTAATAATATTACAAGTACTACTACTGTAGTACCAGAAAAAGTTGTAGTTCATCCTCTTGATCAGGGGCGTGGCTAGGGGGTGGCTACTTGGGCTCAAGCCCTGAATGTTTTCTGAAAAGCCCAGAATCTATTTTCAAAAAAATTAAAAATTAAAGAAAATATTATACATGAAAATATGTTTGCACCAGATTTAGCAGAAGCTAATTTCCATCTGTAGTCTATCCAGCTGCTAACTGTATTTGAGTGAGTTAAGTCTTGGTGTTATGGTAAACTCAGACCTAAGCTTTAAATCAACAAGTTGACAAAAACACAATTCTTCCACCTTAGAAACATAGCTAAAGTACGGCCATTTATAAATCAAAAGGATGCTGAAAACCAGATCCATGCCTTTATCTCAAGCCGACTCTACTGCTGTAATGCACTCCTCACCGGCCTCCTGAAAAAATACGATGATAACTATTTTATTGCAATGCACTATTGCATTATTTTATTCTATTTTACTAACTATTTTATTGCACTGCACTATTTTACTTTGTATCAGTGATAATCAAACCGTAAACAAAGACGCATATTAACACTTTCAGCGCAAGATGTTACTGTTGAAAGGCCAGCACCTTTTAACATGGGGATACGTGGCTGTGTTTGCAGGCCTAAAGCTATATTATATATTATAGCTATGGATCTAATAATATAGTCGATTGTCATTGAGTTTCTTCCGGTCAAGATGCAAAAAACTGATAATTTTTCCATCCATACATTTCCGTTTTATACCGTCGTGAATATGAGTGTAGTTTCAGGGTGGTTCGGTGTCATTTCCAAAATGACAGACACCAAGCCACATCGTTTCAAATGGAGTGCAATAGCGGCCGCAAGGTGTTAGGCGGTGGTATTGGACTTTTGAGATCTCAGACCCATCCCCAGTGATAACACAGGCTGCCGGCATGTCTTTATGAATGGAAATATCGAATAAAAGAAACAACGATGAAAACCCGACTATACTCTGGTTTTCGGGGGTCCTGGCGCTCAACGTTCGGCGAGTTAACCCTAGATCTTAGATCCTAATATGAAAAACGATGTGATTTAATGTTCTATGTCTTACCTTGACTTTGTCTATTTTACTGCTATCTATTTTATGCTTTATGTCTGCACTTTATGCATTGCTCTTGATCTGCCAATGTTGTGCTCATTTTATACCTGTCTTTTTGTACTGCTGTGAAGCACTTTGAGCTGCAATTCTTGTATGAAAGGTGCTATACAAACACAGTGTATTATTATTATTATTATTATTATTATTATTATTATTATTATTATTATTATTATTATTATTATTATTATTATTATAAATTATTATAGTTTGCTTCATTAATTAAAGGGTGTGAATTTAAGTGTTCTCTAGTGCCTTTTGTCCGCTTTAAGGTGGTGGTATAAGTTAAAGGTTGTGGTGTCGCAGGCACCAATCTGGGCTAAGCCCCGGATCTCCTACAATCCTAAATCCGCCCCTGCTCGTGATATGACTGAACTACCAACAAGACACCCAGATGTTGGCAGATAATTTAATGTTGGCAATTTCACCATTCAGAAGACCAATCAGGTCTTCTTGGCAATCCCCATTGATCAAGCACATGAGCTAAGTAATGAGTGATGGAGAGTGATGGAGGGGCGGTAGGTATTACAGACATCAAGAGTGATGGAGGGCGGTAGGTCTCACAAACAACCCCAGTGTCCTCCGGTGGTGGATGGTAGCTAGCCCTGAGGTTGCTGATTGAGGACTTTGAAGAAGCTCACCAGCTAATGGGAAGACAGGATGGGGTGCTCCAACATGATCAGATAGCAGAAGTGTGCAGAAAGCATTTAGAAAAGATGTCTGCTCGCTCGTCAATGTAGTGGAAGAACTGGGCAACCCATTCGAACAGGAGAGTGAAGACCTACTTGTCCTTTACAGCAAAGCGATTGCAGATTCATAGGCAGTGGAGAGTGTTAAGAAGTCACAGAAGAAGCACGGCTGGGTGGCGTAGCGGAGATTGCGCTCGTCACCAATGCAAGAGACTCCGGTATCGAATCCCAGTCTCAGCATTGCCTTCGGCTTGGGCCGGCCGTCGTACTGGCTCATTTGGCAGAGTCAGCGGGTGGAAGTCGATGGGTGGGGATTGGACGTTGTGGACAGCAACCCCTACAGGTCGGTTGGGAGACACCTGCACAGCAGAGACAGGAAGTGGCGAGGGTAGTGTGAGCCTCCCATGCGTTACACCTCGCCAATGAGAGTCCACGCTGGCAGGCGAAAAGATGTGACAGGCTGCCTCCTCGTGTGCTGGAGGGAACTTCTATCCTCTCTACAACCGACCAGTGGGGGGCATAGTTGAGCAACGTTCAAGACAGGGGAGGGGAGAATTGGATACACGAAATTGGGATGGGAGAAAAAGAGAAAATAAGGAGAAAAAGTGGATACAAAAAAAAAGAAGTCACAGAAGATTGGTCAACAACAGTTCCAAGCATTCACAAAGGAATGTCTTGTGGAGAGAAGAAAACCCACTGATGACATAATCCACCACAATCGGTTGAAACTGTTTGTTGGCTCAACGCCAAAGACGGCAAGTAAGGAGAAGCAGCAGCTGACATCAATGAAAAGTGATGTTGAGTTGTTTTCACGACTCTACATTAGCTGTCAAACAAGAGATGGAAACCTGGAAGACTTCTTCCAGCATGAGAACCAAGTATGGCCACCAGCACTCTCTGATGGAGGAAGATTACGACTTGGGACCAAGAGTGACCTTCTGAAATGCCTGGATGACCTGTCTCCAGCTCAGACTAAAGCCCCTGATGCTACCTGTGTAGTTCTTGATGGAGCTGCCATCATTCAGATAATGAAGCCAGCAGGTGCCAAGACAATTGATGAATCTGCCCAGCAGGTCTTCATCCCATATATCTCTTCTCAGCTGTGCAGTGTGTACTTATAAGGAGTCTGTGCTGCTTCCGGTGAGTCCGCCGACGCTAACCGAGTCATTGAACGAATCAACTGAGTCTGCGGCCTTTCCCTTTCGCATGTACTACTTAGCAGACACCGCAGCAGCCAGTCAGTCAGACAGAGGACTCATAGGATCTGGGTTAATGGAGACCTCGGACATGTGATTCCTGATTCAGTACAAAGGTTTGGATCTTTAACCCGGATGAGTCAGAAACCGCCCAGCTCTAGTTTTAACATTCTCAGATACCACAGTCTTGAACACACACAGACAGACACACACACACACAGGGCCGTCTCAGGGGGTGTGCGAGCAGTGCGGTCGCACAGGGCCTCGCGGGAAGGGGGACCTCGCAAAAAAAAAAAAAAAAAACATACCTAAATCACATACCTAAAATATAGTTATATTATCGTACTTGGCCATCGCGTCCCGCTCTTAAGCCTATCGAGATATACCTCATCTCATGTATCTATTGTACTCCATCAACGAAAAAAAACAAGTACACCCACACCTGCCGGGTCCCGCCCCTATGGAGGCGTAGCCTATAAGACAGTAGGCATGGTCACCAAACACTCTTCCTCTATTTTCGTTTCCATCATAACGTTCGCAGTGCACCTTATGTAAACTAGTTGTTATGAAAAGATTATGAGAAATTGCGTAATGTTGAAAGTTACCGGAGGTTTGCTTACCCCTGGAATCTTCGGGGCATGTTTCAGCGACACGTCGGGCCTATGTTGATGTTTCCTCGTCTGATGGCAGCAGACCAAGGATCAGCGTGCAAGGTTTGGCTATCGGGCCAGCTTGTACACAGGTAGGCCCTGTGTCATCAGAGGCATTGATGTTAGTGTTAGTAATGCTGGTTTGTTTTGTTACACAACCATGTTGTGTGTTGGCGCCAGGGGCGGGATGGTTTGGTGAACGGTTCACTGCAGTGGACGGGTTCCAAACGATCCTGGAAGCGTGCTGCTAAACAGCTAATGCTAACGCTACATGCTAATGCTAATGCTATATGCTAACACTACTGCAAAGCTGTTCTAATGTCACCGCCGTGGGATTTTGCTGCTTTTCCCTCCTCTTGCCCGGTTCATCAATGAAGGTCAGTCGGTAGCTAATGTGGGTGTTTTGCTGAGTCCTATTTTACCCTTTTTACGGGTAAATGGGTTGTCAACAGGGTGTGCCATGACTAGGTAGGCCTAGCCAGGTAGCGTTAAACCTGTGCCCCGGCGGGGCTTTGAACAGGGTTTCCACCCGGAAGCCGATGCTTGAGGCTTGGCGGGTGGCAGTAGATCTATACTACTGCAGGACGGGACTTAGCGGCGGCCCATGTTGTGGCTCAGCTGACTGTTTTCTGTCCATAGTAGCGTTGAACGCTATGCTATAGTAGTGTAGTGGGCTACTGTTTTGTTCTGTCTCTCCGCTACGAGAATGTCTGTCTATGCTACAGCTTTCTCTCCTCTCAACCATTCCTGCTGACGGTCAATCGGTGTCTATTGGGGGAGTAGTGCGGGGCGGGCTTTGTTTACCTTTTGGGTAAATGGGCTAAGCTAGGGCTGGTGTGCTGTTGTGAATATTATGAATGAATGCGGGACTGGTTCTCTCTGGTCCGCCTCCCCTTAACGTTGTGTACATGGGCTTGCTCATTCTACAGTATTTGTGGTGTTAGTTCTTTTATTCATTTAACCCCTTCATGGTGCACACCACAGTGGAGGTTGCTGTTTGCAACCACCAATGGTGCTCCGTGTTAACATCAGTCCTTTACTTTTGATATATTGAAACAGTGCCCCGCCCGGCCGACGCCATGAGGTGGGTCGGCCTGGCGAGTGGCTGGTGGGCTGCTAAAGCTTGTACCGCCATGGTATGGAATTGGCAGCGATTAGTAACTGTGTTTGAATTGCTGTTTTTTCTATCAAAAAAATGGTGTCTGGTGGCGGGGCCTTGAGGGCCAGCCGATGTCGACACATCGGAGGTTGTTGACGTTATTAGCTTTGACCTAGCCGCAAGCTATAACCGTTCAGGGTTCCCCTCTCCGCAGGGGATTTTGGTCTTCTGCTGGAGCGCGGGCGGTATTGTCCTAGGCCCCACACCGCCTCACACCGCGCAGCCAGAAGAAGAGAGAGCATGGCCTCGTCAGCGGCGATGACAAGGCCCTCGACAGGCGGCCATGTTTCCCCCGCCAGAGGTATCCTGGGCGTTGAATCGACAGGTGTCCACAAGGCCGACAGCCTTGGCGGCCGAAGGATCGGCCATGTTGGATGGGCTCGGCTTGAACAACAAGCCGTCGCCGTCCTGCCGCAAGCAGCCCGCTCTCCGATTAATCCCTCCCCCAACACCAGCAGAAAAAGGGGGCTCTGATTGTTTCCTTTGGCTGCGGGCTGTGTGCCTTCGTTGAAGCGCGGGCGGCCCCACTTTTCACTTCTCATGGGGACAGGGGCTGACACCCAGTTGATGGCTGAGCCTGGGTCTGTCCGTGAGAATGTTGTGCTGTCAAGCGGCTCCCACACCATAAGCTGTGTTGGTTGAGCCTGGTGTTACGTCTGTCAACTATAAGTGTTGTCAGCAGGGGGGCTCGAAACCTTTTGAGGCACACAGTGCGGGCTTCCCCGGCCTCGCCTTCGCCAGGCCAGGTATCATGTTGGTACCTCCCACTCCCGCGAGATCGGCAGTGGTCTGAAATGAAGAGGTGCGTGTGATTTAGGTGGTAGTAATATCACTGCAGGGCTACGGTGTGTAGGAACCCATGGGGTCCTCACGCCTTGCATGTCCGGCTGCAGAACAACTCCTCAGAATGTTCTGGAGGGGTGTTCAGTGGGGGGGCTTTTGTCACCTAGATTGATGTCAGCTTCCCCCGTATCAAGGGGGGAAGGGCTCCCCACATCCCCGGCAGGGTGAATGTGGGTACAGGTGTACTGTCGCGGGGCGGTCCTCATCCTGACGGGTGGGGATTACGTCCGGACATAGCCAGGCAGGTCTGGGACCGATGCCGTGCCGCCTGGGATTCTTCCCCATACATCTGTTAGGTCAGTTGTTGGGACGGGTACGTTGAGGGGCGCAGGTTCTTGATCCTGATGGTGATACCATCCGGAATGCGCATGCTCCCTCCACTGTCGCGCTTTACGCGGGCAGATGGCGTATGTTCCAAGTGTGGTGTAAGGCGGGGGGCCGGGACCCAGTCTCCTGCCCCCTGGATGCTGTCCTTAGTTACCTCCAGTCTCTCCTTGATAGACTGTCGGCTTCGATGGTGAGGGTATATGCAGCAGCTATATCCTCCTATCATGAGGGATTTGAGGGGGATGTCTTGTTCAGCCACCCTCTTGTGAAGCGTTCCTGCTTGGCGCTCTACGCGTTAAGCCGGTGCTACGCTCTTTGGCTCCGAGTTGGGATCTTCAGTTGGTCCTCGGTCGGTTGTCCTTGGCCCCGTTTGAGCCTCTTGAGCAAGCGCCGTTGGAACAGCTGTCGTTCAAGACCGCGTTCTTGCTGGCCGTCACCTCCGCTGAACGCGTGGGTGTGCTTTGTGCTCTCTCAGTATGACCAGAGTGCCTGTCTTTCGTTCCGATTGCGGTGTCACTCTGCGGCCTAATCCTGCCTTCGTGCCTAAAAATATCCGGAGTTCTTCCGCTCCAGGGATATTGTGGTTCAGGCGTTTTCATCCGCCTCCTCACGCTCACCTCAGCCGTACTCAGGACCTCAGGGTCACCGATCAGCTTTTTGTCTGTCACGGTGGTTCTCGTGCCGGTAAGGCACTATCGAAACAGCGCCTGTCCCATTGGTTGTGCAAGGGCATTGCCCTCTGCTACACGTTGGCCGGGCTGGATCCCCCTGGGGCCGTCAGGGCGCACTCCACTCGTGGGGTGGCTGCCTCTGCTGCTCTCCTGGGTGGGGCCTCGGTGGAGGACATCTGTGCTGCAGCTTCATGGTCCTCCCCGGGCCCCTTTGTAAGGTTTTACCTCATGGACATGACCGGGGGTTCTGTCTCCCAGGCGGTTCTGGGGTCTGTGGCCTTTCCTGCTTCCCGTCCTTTGGTAGGGTAGCAGGATTGTGTGGGTATGGGCCACAGTGTGTTAGGTCACACGTGGGTCCACCTGTGCTGTGTGTTCAAGGGGTTCTAGTTCCCTCTTGCTCACACTCAGGTGGAGTTGACTGCGCCCCCCCTTCATTAGGAAGGATGGGGTGACGGGGCTCCCCAACCCCTTGATGTGGGCTTACGGGTCCTCAGGGGGTACATTTGTCGGGCCTCGCGTCCGCTCTACCCCATATCTCGATAGGCTTAAGAGCGGGACGTGATGGCCAAGTACGATAATATAATGTAAGGTTATGTATATAACCTAGTTATATGAGTACTGGCTAAGCGTCCCGCTCTTAAGCGGCCCTGAGTTCCCTTTTGAGGGATCTTTTACTGGAAACGGGATTTTTGGCGAGGAAGAGTGTTTGGTGACCATGCCTACTGTCTTATAGGCTACGCCTCCATAGGGGCGGGACCCGGCAGGTGGGTGTACTTGTTTTTTTTCGTTGATGGAGTACAATAGGTACATGAGATGAGGTATATCTCGATAGGCTTAAGAGCGGGACGCTTAGCCAGTACTCATATAACTAGGTTATATACATAACCTTACGTTTTGCTTATATGCTTATATATTTCACATTAGACACGTTTGTAGAATGTGTCTGACTTGTTCCGGGCTCTGCGGCTCTGCAGATATACTATTGGAGCTCTGTGGCTCTGCATACACTATTGGAGCTCTGCGGCTCTGCAGCAGATATACTATTGGTATCAACGAGGGGAGGGGTTACAGGTAAGGTAGTCGGCCGGCGTGCGTCTGTCTGACTATTTCCACGGGAGCGCGTGCAGCATTGGAGGTTATGCCAGCCAAGACGAAGAGGACGGTCGTTCGGCAGATGGACTGAAGATGAAAGTTGTTGCATGTTAGAAAGTTCAGTCAGGCTAGCCATGTCGGCTTAGCTAAAGGCAGGGACAGCTAGTTAGCTTTAGCTACGTTATCGAGTGCTAACGGGATAGCCATGTCGGCTAGTAGCTTAGCTAAAGGCTAACTAGCGTTAGCTAACGCTAGCTATCGAGTGCTAACGTGTGGTTCAGTCGGGCTAGCCATGTCGGCTAGTAGCTTAGCTAAAGGCTAACTAGTGTTAGCTACGTTAGCGAGTGCTAACGTGTGGTTCAGTCGGGCTAGCCATGTCGGCTAGTAGCTTAGCTAAAGGCTAACTAGCGTTAGCTAACGCTAGCTATCGAGTGCTAACGTGTGGTTCAGTCGGGCTAGCCATGTCGGCTAGTAGCTTAGCTAAAGGCTAACTAGCGTTAGCTAACGCTAGCTAACTAGGCATGGCAACAACCAGGACCACCTGAAGCTTTTTAAGAAGGAGGTGATGAACTACAGACAGACGAGGCACGAGAACGTGGTCCTCTTCATGGCGGCCTGCATGGCTCCACCCCACCTGGCCATCATCACCAGGTGAGAGAGGGGAAAACAAACGCACGTCACAAATGATGGATTCAGTTCACCTCCAATACCTGTTATTATCCTTGTCACATTTTACCTCTCTCTCTCTCTTTTTCTCTTTCTCTCTCGCCGTCTCTCTCTCTCTCTCTCTCTCTCTCTCTCTCTCTCTCTCTCTCTCAATTCAATTCAAATGGGCTTTATTGACATGGGAAACATATGTTTACATTGCCAAAGCCAAACAAAACAAAACAATCAAACAGATAAAACGAAAGAAATCAGTACATTACAGAAGGAATTTCTTGTACAGTCTTTATGGTGGTTGTATTCCGTTGGATGTCCTTTTCTTGTCACAGCAGCTCACAAATCTGGCTGCTGTGTTTTCACATTATTGTATTTCTCCCAGTAGGTATGGGAGTTTTGAGTTATTGTCCATGTTTTCAAAGTCTCTTTGGGTGTTTGCAATTTGTGGGAAGTATATGTCTCTGATGTCTTGGTATAGTGGGCAGGTTGTTAAGAAGTGGAGCTCGGTTTCCACCTCATCTTGTGTGCAGTGGGTGCATAGTCTGTCTTCGCTTGGGAGCCAGGTCTGCCTATGGCGGCCTTTCTCGATGGCTAGGCTGTGCTCGCTGAGTCTGTACCTAGTCCTGTGTTCTGAGCTCTGTGCAGAGCTGTGTTCTGCATCTGTTCTGTGTTCTGAGCTGTGTTCTGAGATGTGTTCTGAGCTGTGTTCTGTGTTCTGAGCTGTGTTCTGAGCTGTGTGCTGAGCTGTGTTCTGTGTTCTGAGCTGTGTTCTGAGCTGTGTTCTGCATGTGTTCTGTGTTCTGAGGTGTCCTGTGTTCTGAGCTGTGTTCTGAGCTGTGTGCTGAGCTGTGTTCTGTGCTGTGTTCTGCATGTGTTCTGTGTTCTGAGCTGTGTTCTGAGATGTGTTCTGAGCTGTGTTCTGAGCTGTGTTCTGTGCTGTGTTCTGAGATGTGTTCTGTGTTCTGAGCTGTGTTCTGAGCTGTGTTCTGTGCTGTGTTCTGAGATGTGTTCTGTGTTCTGAGCTGTGTTCTAAGCTGTGTTGTGTTCTGAGCTGTGTTCTGAGCTTATATAGTGCTTTTACTAACTATATTATATTTCTCTCTCCTCTGGTCAGGGGCATTGCCGGGTCTGTGCAGCGATAACACTGTATATTGACTGTAGAACGGGAGCGCTCTCTCTCTCTCTCTCTCTCTCTTGCTATATGTTGACTGTATCATGCCCAGCCTCGGGCAGCGCTATTATTTAAGAATATGTTGACTGTATGAAAAAATAAAAATAAAAAATATATATAAATGTTTTTCTTTTTTTTACCTTTAGGGGGGGCTCGCGTTTAAATCTTGCACAGGGCCTCGCATTTCTCCCAGGCGGCCCTGCACACACACACACACACACACACACACACACACACACATTAGTGGGTTATTAGTGAAATATGAGCTTATAAAAATCTCTGCGCATTGCATCGGAAAGCGGAGTATTTAGGCGGAAGTAAAGCAAGCTGTCATAAGTGTGTGTAGTCCTATAAACAAGGAGAGTCAGGGCTTTCGATGGGGTTTCGAATTTCATAAAACTACACTTCTCAGCTCATGCCAGAACCTGTCAATCATCTGACTTCCAGCGTGGAGCTTTTTTTCCCTACGTTATTTTCGGGATCATATCTCACAGGTGGAACAAACCTGAACATTATTGAATAGATGTGTGACTTGGCCATAATAAGGTAATTTATAAGTCTGATATTCTATATTCATATTTCAAATAGCATCTGTCCGGATGGCAAAATTCAGTACTGTATCTGTTGTTGTTTGTTCTTAGCTCTATTTATAAAAAATTAAATATTAAATGTACCCTAGATACTATGTAATGTATATGTGCTTCATTACATGTATATATACATTCATTCCAATTATTCACCTGTTCTATTCTCCATCCATCTATCATCCATTGCAACACTATAGTATCACCAACAGCCAGTTGGGGGATCCCCTTTGAACAGCCCATCTGAGGTTGCTCTGCTCCACACCGCCTGTGGTGCTTTTTTCCCTATTACTAGGTTTTTAGTGAGTCGTTCCTTATCTTCATTGGGGAAAGTCTGGGAGTGTCGCATATATATATATTTTTTTTTTCTTGTCCTCACTGTTCTATAGTTTTTGTTTTAATTAGTGACTCATGATTTTATCCAAATTCTTTTATTCTACTTTTTCTATCTGGTTTCACTGTTTTTAACTGCTGTTTGTTGTTGTTGTCATTTATTTCTGATTTTGTTTTTATTGTGTTTTTGTAGTGTAAAGCACCCTGTGCATTCGTGCTGTGAAGGGTGCTATATAAATAAAGGTCATTCATTCATTCATATTTGGATTTTATGGTGTTTTTTAGTTTTTGATCTATTGTGATGTTTCTTCTTGACTTGACTTGAAGGGGCTCTCAGATCCTTTCAAGAGCTCAAACAAATCTATAATGTCCCTACATCCTTCTTTTTTTATTTACAGTTGCGCACTGCAATGTGCACTTATGGTGTCCCATTGAATCAGCCGTTACCAGTTCATCCTTTAATGGTTATAGTGAGTGGCATAAATGTTAAAAATGTTGTTTCTGGGTTATATAATAAAATACAAGGAAAACTAAACAGAACTACAGCTAATACCACTGGATCTAGAACATAGATTTAAAGGATTACAACGCCTACATAAATTGGCAGAATGTATGGGATAATATTCAGTTAACCTCTCGTAATTATAATAATCAATTAACTCATTACAAATTGATACAATGATTTTATCTGTCACCCAGGAAACTCGGTCAAATTTTTTTTTTTACAAAGTCCCCTATGTTCTTTATGTCCGCAAAAAAGTCATAGGAACATACATATGATGTGGGAATGTCCAGGAGTACTAGCTTTTTGGGCCAAGGTTGCATTATTTCTCACTAATATAATGGAGATAAACATACCTTGTTTGCCACACATTTTATTATTAAACGATGATTCATCTCTAAAATTAACACCTCACCTCACAAAAAGAGAGTGTTTCTGGCCGGTTTAACGGCGGCAAAGAAAATGCTCGTAATGAGATGGAAACCACCTCATAGTCTCAATATTTACCGTTGGAAGCTGTCCTTCTACGAAGTATTACGATTAGAGGCATCCAGTGCTAGAGCACAGGGCACTTACTGCGGCCCAGAAGGTAAAATCAGTACTCCACTAGGTTGAACACTTGTACTTATTTTTTCTGTTTACTGTTGTTGTATTTTTTGTTGCTTAAAAAAAATAAAAAAAAATACCTATTACTTTGTAACAGGATTAGAGGTTATCTAACAAACACAATTATGATTTACTTTGGTTTTTCATTTCATTGCATTTTTTTTAAAAAGGAGAAAAAGGAAAGGAAAAGAAGAGGAAAAGGAAAAAAAGTGAAATTTTATTCTATACATGGTTTCCTCCTTCCCCTAAAATGTCTATGTGAACCCAGGGGGCTGGGAGGGGGGTTGAGAAGCAACCTGGACTGTCTTGCAGCCACAGGACCACCAGAACAGAGGAAGAGACTGTCACAACTGCAAGCAGGCAGGCTACACAGTATATACTGACGGACAATCTATATACTGAAAAGACACTTTTTTCACGCCACTGTGGGAATTCGTATGAACTGCTGATGTGAATGTCTCTTTCCTCTGAAAATAAAAAAAAAAAAAAAAAGAGAAAATAAAAAGTGAAAAAAAAACATCCCATGGGGGCTATTCCATGTGATCTTGGGCTATACAAATACATTTTATTTGATTTGGGCTGTCAACCTCACGCTACAAAAGGGAAGGCAAAGGAACATACACAGGGGAAGCTAAAAATACTACCTGCCGTTATCACTTACCTCACTAAGAAACAACAAAGATTACAAGGGACGAAAGGTAAAATTATGATCATTGCTTTCTATAGCTCTTTCCTAGACACTAAGACACATTAAGTGCATTACAATGTATGGTTGGAATTGCCTCCTTCACCACCACAGTGTAGCACCCAACCTTGGGCTTTGCAAGGTCAATGGCTATACATTGGCTACAGGCACACATCAGGAGACAGGGATTGATGTCAGCCAATTAAGGGGGAGGGATTATTAGGTGACCTTGGTGTCAGAGACCTGAATTTGAATTTGGTCAGGAACATCAGGGAAGCCCCTACTCTTTGCGGTAGGCACCCTGGGTTCTTTAACAACCAAATTCAGTGGATGGCACTTGCAACTGTACAGTGTCCCTATCACCGTAACAGGGGCATTGTTACTGCCAGGTCCAGAGGATAGAGTGCTCCCTGCTGGACAACAACACACTTTGAATGAATGAATGACCTTTATTTATATAGCACCCTTCACAGCACGAATGCACAGGGTGCTTTACACTACAGGTTAATATAAAAACACAATAAAAACAAAATCAGAAATAAATGACAGCAGTTAAAAACAGTGAAACCAGATAGAAAAAGTAGAATAAAAGAATTTGGATAAAATCATGAGTCACTAATTAAAACAACACTATAGAACAGTGAGGACAAGAAAAAGGCGCCTATGTGTGATCAAAAGCCTGCCTGAACAAATGTGTTTTTAGTTGTTTTTTAAAAGAGTTCTCAGAGGGGGCAGTTCGCAGGTCCAGGGGGAGAGCGTTCCAGAGCCTTGGTGCTGTCACCTCGAAGGCTCGATCACCCCTTGTTTTTAGCCTGGTCCTGGGGATCACTAGGAGGTGCTGATCGGCAGATCTGAGTGAGCGGGTGTTGGTGTAGGGATGGATGAGTTCCGTGATGTAGATAGGGGCCTGACCGTGAAGTGCTCTGAAAGTGAAAGTGAGGACTTTGAGGTGAATTATATAGTGTACCGGGAGCCAGTGCAGAGATACCAAAATGGGAGTGATGTGACATGATTTTTTTTGACCTTGTGAGTAGCCTGGCTGCAGCATTTTGGACCATTTGTAGTTTATCTGTGGATGATTTGGTGACTGGGGCTCGAACCGGTGATCTTCCGATAATGAGTCCGGAGCTCTACCCATGTAGCCACACTGCCAGACAAACAAAGGAGGAGAAATGGGAAATATAAAACCACACTGACCCCAGGTCAGTGAGTAAGCCATATTTCTCTCCACACTACATTAGCGCTGTGCCAACGCTTTTATTTAAAATAAAATGTGCAATTATAAGCCTCAGCTTCAGCCTACACCTTTTCGGTCATTTTATTTGTTTTCATTTTTTTTAATGTTCTACTACTATGCTTTGTAAAAGAAGACCGAAATAAAATCATTCATTCATTAATTCATTCATTCAGGTCTGGCTCAACCTATTATCATTCTGCTATAGGGGAAAAGATTATATGGCTTGTTTGTATTTCTTTAAACCAATCACAATCAGCCTGCTGCAGCGACGGTGCCCAATAGTGTTGCAGATAGCGGAAGGGGAGGAGAATTCTGACTGAAATAGTTGGCCAATGGCAGCGTATAGCCACAGTCTACATCCTGTGAGTCAGACTAGCCACAGCTAGTCCATAAAAATAACTGGCTACTACAATAAGGGGAGACTGAATGTGTGCAACAGAGAAAACACACCGGAAACACTCTTCTCTGTAGCGAGGGATATCCTGTTCCACCCCACGGGGTCGGTACCGACCCAAAAAATTACATCTGGTAATAAATCCATGTTTTCTTTTATATTGCATATAGTTGCGATTTTTTTGTCAAACGTTTTCAAGTATTAACATCACTAACATGTCACAAAATGCATGTAGAATGCATATTATCATCAATACGTTAGTTTAGCAATAGGTTAAAAGTGCCATTAGATAGTTTTAAGTTTTTGATTTTATGAAGTCTATTCTAAGACGGAAACAGAAATGGACATTTTGAACCATGGGAATTGTAGTCTTTTTGCTGCCATTTTGTAGAAAACATGCATAGCTGTCGACCATTTTTCCGAACTACACTTCCTGTCAGATACTGTGGGGGTTCAAAGTTCAGCGTTCTGAATGAATCATATCAATAACTGTTATGATTTGCGATAATAAGCCACAAAAGGTAAAGTTTTTGACAAATATTGAAACGCAGTTAGTTTCTCCTCCCTATTGTTAGCATGTAGGAACAATTAGATCTGAAATTAGTTTCAAAGCGGTTGCACTGTGGGGAAAATTTAAAAGTACACTAGATTACTGTAGATTTCATTATCTGTTCTTATGCACGCCTGGTGATACTAAATCCAAATTGAACTCGGTCATTTGAAAGATAATATATGTATATATATATAAATGTGCGAATTGGCTATAATAAGGTAATGTATAAGCATCATATTCTATATTCTATAATAATATTTCAAATTGCATTGGTCCGGATGGGAGAATTCAGTACTGTATCTACAGAACCTTTGGTTTAATCATCCTCCCTTTATAAATGTCCTTAGATTTGTTGTACACATGATCTCAAGAGGGTACTGAACGAGATCAGTGGCAGTTTTTTAAGTTTGGTCATTATTATCATGGTGTTATTCACTGTCAAAGATGCAAAGAAAAATCATAATTCATATTCTCCTTTGTTTCATCACAATTTAAGCAAGCCTAGTAATAGTCACAATATTTCTGACACTGTGAATACATTCCCGGCGGTCCATAGATGTACCTAGATACCAAGAATATGCAAATAGCCCTTGTAGAAGTGGAGCAATATTCCATTTACCTAGGTATATATTTTAGGCGGATTTTCACATCGTGTGGAACAGGATATACAGTAGGTCAACCTGCCAAAGGAGAACTGAATGAGTGGCACATTCGTTCACACAGTTCAATATCCAACACCAACATACAGTAGGAGAAAAATAAATAGCTGAGGTGGTTCTGTTGTGTAGTGGTTGGGTTGGCAGCAGCTGGTTCTGTTGTGTAGTGGTTGGGTTGGTAGAAGCTGGTTCTGTTGTGTAGGTTGGGTTGGTAGCTGGTTCTGTTGTGTAGTGATTGGGTTGGTAGCTGGTTCTGTTGTGTAGTGGTTGGGTTGGTAGTTGGTTCTGTTGTGTGGTGGTTGGGTTGGTAGCTGGTTCTGTTGTGTGGTGGTTGGGTTGGTAGTTGGTTCTGGTGTGTGGCGGTTGGGTTGGTACAGTAGTTGGTTCTGTTGTGTGGTGGTTGGGTTGGTAGTTGGTTCTGTTGTGTGGTGGTTGGGTTGGTAGTTGGTTCTGGTGTGTCGTGGTTGGGTTGGTACAGTAGTTGGTTCTGTTGTGTGGTGGTTGGGTTGGTAGTTGGTTCCGTTGTGTGGTGGATGAACCAGGGGGCCAGCGCATAAAATGTCCCCAAAGAAATACTGGAGTGTGATGACCTGTGAAAAACGTTTGTCTTCTTTGTTAAAGGACAGAGAGAAAGAGAGATATTGGCCAGATGAAGATCAGACACAAAGAAAATGAAAAATCAGGATAGAAAAGCCATTTGTGGTTAGACTGGGAGAGAGAAAAACACAACAAAACTAAATCTAAAACAAAAGAAGATTGGACTGAAGGAGAGAGGAGGCAAAGAAGAAATGTGGCAGGATGGATAATTGAATAGGCCACACACTCACTGCACCCTCCAACCCCCTCACGGAAGTAATTCAGTTTCCTCTGCCACACAGAAGGTCACTTAATATCAAACAGTGGACAGGCCCATTTAGCTGTGCCACGGAAAGCACCGTGTTTAGCGGGGATTAGAGGGAAGATATGCTGGCATGCTGTATTAGCTACAGAGAGAGCTGGGTTAGACTGGGTTAGGAGCACGGGGGGAGGACCTGTCAAGTTTGAATAATTACCGTCCAGTTTCAAAGTTATGTGCTAATGCAGAGACCATATAAACATGTCCATAAGTGCATATAGTGATCAGGGCCACCTGGGAGAAATGCGAGGCCCTGTGCGAGATTTAAACACGATGATTAGCACTCGATAACTTAGCAATTAGCTAAAGGCAGGGACGCATAACTAGCGTTAGCTAATGCGTTAGCTAACGCTAACTAGCGTTACACTAGCTACCTAACGCTAGCTAGCATTAGCTAACGCTAGTTACGCGTCCCTGCCTTTAGCAAATTGCTACTAGTACTAGCCGACATAGCTATAGCCTGACTGAAGGTTCTTCTAACATGCAACAACTTTCATCTTCAGTCCAACATCATCTTCGTCTTGGCAAAGTTGGCATAACCATCATACTTGGTATTGATAACAAGCTTATATGGCACACGGTGTAATTTATTCTGCTCCATGCTGCTTTTCAAAAGACATCCACTCCCTCCTCTGAATAGCGCTGAATAGATCCTGTACCTCGTGGGTCCGGGAAGAGCCCGGAACACTATTCTAAAAACGTGTCTATCTGTAGAGCAGCAGACCCGCAGAAACCGGAACACTATTCAGTCTATTCTACAAACGTGTCTATCTGCAGAGCAGCAGAGACGCAGAAACCGGAACACTATTCTACAAACGTATAATGTGAAATATATAAGCATGTAAGAAAAACTAGATTTTAGGTCTGTGATGAAAAAGGGCCTCGCAGGAAGGGGGGCCTCGCAATTTTCTTTTTTAATTTGTATGCTAAAAAGGCTGCCTGATGTTGGGATCTCAACCAAGATAGTTCGATGGTTTAAGTATCAAATATAAGTAGCATACGAATCAGTGGTACCCTGCTCTTCATCCAGGGTGCAGCCAGAGCAGGAACAAAGCAGTCCAGCAGCACACCAGTCAGTGTTCGAATCCACTTTAATTCATAGTAAAACATAAATAAAATATAGGAGCGAACAATGCGTTTCGCATCGTGACTTCCTCAGGCGAATTTACGACTATGAATTAAACTAAAGTAAATTTGAACACTCCCAGCAGTGGTGGTTCGTCCATAGTGGGCGCTAGAGCGCCGCCCTCCCTGGTTAAAAAAGAGAAGAAGAAGACATTTTTTATTAATTATAATTTTTTTTATAGCCCTAGAAATAAAATAAACATGTTTAAAATGAATAATATTCACTAATTTTAAGTATGTTTGTGTTTCCAATGCACAATATAACGTTAATATATCAAATATAAATAATAGTTTTTCATTCACAGGAAGTCACTAGTAACTACCTCTCAGGCCGGGGCGAGACATATCGCGCACGGCAGGGCGTGCACTGGTTTCATCGCTGTATCCTCGCAGCCAATCAAATAGGTCAATGCGCGTAACGCACTGTGCATTGAAATATGATGTAATATGATGGAAGCCGGGCGCGTTTTCAAGCGATCTATATCATCTAAGCCAGTGGTTCCCAAAGTCGGGGTCGCGACCCAAAGGTGGGCCGCGAGCAGCCACGGGTGGGCCACGAGATGATTTAAAAAAATAAAAATAAAAATAAAAAAAAAAATTTTTATTTTTATTTTTATTTTTTTTGTCAGGCCACTGAACTTAGAAGCAGGCCAGGACAGTGTTTCTAGTTGTATTCTAAAATTATTTTCTATTGTATTCTAAAATGTGACTATATGGTTTTATATTAACTTAATAAATAAACAAAAACGTAAAATCTACTTATTTCAACAAACATTTCAAACTAAATAACAGATTATGCACATAAAACGCTGAAAACAACCGAAGCAACAATAGTATTTTAATGAGGCTATTATAATTATCATTATTATTTTGCAACAAGTTAGCCCTCTCATAAATAGCACATATAAATGAATAACTAACTTGAACTAACTTAATAGGATTGAAGTGATATTTGGCTAAAAAAATCTGTCACCTGGCAAAAAAAAAAAAAAAAAAAAAGCCAGACGATGTGCATTGGGCCGCGGCTCTCTGACGCCTTATTTTCTGGGCCCCGGCCTGAAAAGTTTGGGAACCCCTGATCTAAGCAAGCAGTGTCTATACTTTCCGTAGCCGCATTTCTCGGAGACGCTCTCTGATTGGCCGACGTCAGTTTCTACACTGGTTAGGCTTAGTTACTCTTCGAAGTTGGTTAAGGTTAGAGTTTGTCTTAGTGCATGACGGCAAGTTCTTTCGACGGTTAAGCTTAGGCACTCTTTCAAAGTTGGTTACGGTTAGAGTTTGTCTTAGAGCAGGGCGATAGAACGCCAGGTAGTTTGCAGGCTGTTCGACGCGGAAATGGGCAAAGACAGCCTAACTTGGCTAACAAGAAGCTATTTGGCTAGCTGGATGCAGTCTGGACAGTGGATATACATCAACAGTCTGGGACTGTGGGACAGTGGACATATAGCCAAGTCAAGTCAAGAGTTTTATTTGTCACGGCATACAAGTATACAATGAAATGCGGGTGGTCTTGCCCGCAACGATGTGCAATACAGTAGTAACAACATATAATAGAATCCAATAAAACAACATTGTGCAATAAACAAGTAACATAGTAGGGCATATCGGTATTTGTACATAGTTATTTACATATTTTATACAATCTCAGGTTATGCTATACTATTTTTAAAGTGACCTTTCCTTAGTGGCCATAAGTGTGGGCGTGTGCAGCATGAGTGTGTGCTTGCTCATGTTAAAGTGGCTGCTAGTGTGTGAGCGTGTCGTGTGTGTGCTGATGTGTGCTTGTGTGTGTAGAGTTCAGTGTTCAAGGCTCTGATGGCCTGGGGGAAGAAGCTGAGCCGAAGCCTCTCTGTCCTAGTAGCTGGGGTTCGCAGGCGTCTGCCTGACCTCAGCAGCCTGAACAGGCTGTTGTTGGGGTGGTGTGGGTCTTTCATTATTCTGCAGGCTCTGGATTTGCACCTCTTGTTGTATAGAACCTGCAGGGGTGGTAGTGCAATACCCGTGGTACGCTCGGCTGAGCGCACCACTCTCTGTAGGGCCTTCTTGTCCTGTGCCGTGCTGTTTCCATACCAGGCAGTGATGTTTCCAGTCAAGATGCTCTCTACAGCTCCGGAGTAGAAGGACTGGAGTATCTTCCCAGATACTCTGAACTTCCTTAACTGTCTCAGGTGGTAGAGGCGCTGCTTCGCCTTTTTTACGACTGAGTCTATGTGTGTTGACCATGTCAGATCCTCTGAGATGTGGACCCCCAGGTACTTAAAGCTGCTCACCCTGTCCACGGTAGCCCTGTTTATCCTCAGTGGTGTGTGTGTCTCCTGCTGTCCTCTCCTATAATCCACGATCAGCTCCTTGGTTTTACCAATGTTCAGGAGCAGGCTGTTGTCCTGGCACCAGCGTTCCAGTACCTCAACCTCCTCCCGGTAGGCCTTCTCGTCGTTGTCCGAGATCAGCCCCACCACCACTGTGTCGTCCGCAAACTTCACTATGGAGTTGGAGCTGAACTGTGTGTGTATAGTGAGTACAGCAGGGGGCTCAGAACACAGCCCTGGGGGGACCCGATGCTCAGGGTGATGGTGTTAGCGGTTGCCGCATGAGTGTGTGTGTGTGTGTCTCTCTCTCTCTCTCTCTCTCTCTCTCTCTCTCTCTCTCTCTCTCTCTCTCTCTCTCTCTCTCTCTCTCCCATGCCATTGCTGCAAACAACAACTGATGGAGTTCATGTGGAATAAAACATCAAAGGTGTTCACCAAAATAAAGAATCTTAAGATTCTCTTCACCCAAATAGTGTACAAACGACTAAATTGGGATGGGAGAAAAAATACAGAAAAAATAGGAGGAGAAAAAGTAGATAAAAAAAAAAGTCTGCTCACCCAGTCTTACTTTCATAAATATCATACACCTGACAATGGACCTCATGACCGAACGGACTTACGAGAAAGTTACGAACAAATGTCTTCGTAATTCCACTTACGAACTTCTCTGGCTGATTTTGGCTTGATCGAATGGTGTCTTTTCTGAGATTCGTTCGTAGCTACGAACAGGATTTACGAATGCGGAAAGTCGTAGATAGGACAGACTGGTGTGTGCCCGTGGTCTTGGGAGAAATCATTGGTGATTGCGTTCACGTAGATTCTACAGACATCCCTGGAATTAAATAATTATAATAATAATAAATACCACAATATTTCTATCATTAACAATCCATTCTTAGTCATGACTCAACGAGGCATTGTGATGTCCGAAAATAAATAAAAGTACTACATAAACACTGCAAATGACAGTGAATAAATAAATAAATAAGAACTAAACTCAATTGTGTGGATATAGCTATAGTGGAATAGACAGAGAGCGATGAGTACCTACCAACACCTGTGCAATACCCTGGAGCCACTGAGGAGCCAGACCAGACACTTAAACCCTGTGCCACCACACTTCCAGATACTGTCCATCTTGCGCATCAAGGCACCCTCCCCAGATCTGTTTCCATATCTCAACAGAAAGAAATACCACTCCATCACCGTTCAAACCATCGAGAACAAACTGGATGACATCAGGGCCAGGATCAAGTTCCAGAGGGACATCATTTATAATTTTTTTTACCTTTATTTAACCATATAAAAAACATTGAGACAAAATCTAATTTACAATGCTGACCTGGCCAAGAAAGCAGCAACGTTTACACAATGGTGAACACAACAAAAACATATAAAACACAGAGAACAACACAACAAAAAGCAATCACTACATTGTGCACATTTGGAACAATAAAAAACCAAGGTACGTTACTTATTACTACATGAGCAGCTGGTGGTAAGGACCTCTGATAACTTCCGTTTAAAACTGGCTAAAGGAACAAGTGCCATCAGTTTGAGGCTTGACTGAAGGTCATTCCAAGACCAAGGATAAAAATTTAAAAAAATACTCCTTTTCCCAGCCTCAGTCAGCACAGCAGGTACCTGGAACCGTATCCAGGCACTGGATCTGAGGTTGAAAGAGTCGCAAACTGGTAAAAATCTGGCACATATATACAGTGGTAGTTTGCCTAAAATGGCTTTATACAATAAAATAAACCAGTGCTGCATCCTGCGCATAGTAAGTGAGGACCATCCAGTTAGGTTGCAATGTCAGGGACTGCAATGTCCTTTGTTTCACTAAGACTTGGTTGACACCAGCGGTACCAGACCACGCTATCCAGCCCGCTCACTGCAAGGACAGAACACAAGAGTCGGGGGAATCAAAGGGGGGAGTCGTGTGTTTCATGGTTAACAACAACTGGTGTGACCCAGCTGTGAGGAGACTATCGGACCACTGCTCAGCCAACCCGGAGTATACAGTATATATCCATCAAATGTCATCCATTCTTCATCCCAGGAGAATTCACGTCGGTCATCTTGATCAGAGTTTATATTCCCCCTCAAGTCAACACTGTGGCAATACTTTCAGAGCTTCATGACAAGGTAAAACATGTATATGCTGCGATTGTAGTGGCTGGGGACTTTAACAAGGCAAATCTTAAAAGGGTATTGTGGGTACTTGTCCCACCAGAGGCGAGAGTATTATTAGATAATTGCTACTTGCAATTCAAAGACGGGTACAAGTCACAGGCGCTTAGTCCATTCAGCAAATCAGACCATGCCATCTTTCTCATGCCAAATTATCAACAAAGTCTTAAGCGTGTCCCTGTGGAAACGCGAGAAGTGAAGAGATGGTCTGTGTGCTCCAAGATGCACTTGATTGCACAGACTGGATGGAGCATGTTTTGTGAGAGCACAGACAACATTGATGATTATACAGAAACAGTGCTAGACTTTGGATTCCAGAGGTATGTGACAGGGCCTCAGAACGATGACAGACTACAAAGCCCCCCCCCCCCCCCCCCCCCAAGGTGAATACTGATGTCTCCTTGGCAAATTAGCTCAATACTTTCTATGCACACTTCAAGGCTGTGAGTTACAACAGCCTACAGATCAATACAATAGAAATTAGTGCCACTGCCGACGGAGACTCAGTGTTCAGGTTAACAGAACATGAGGTGAGGAGGACCTTTAAGAAAGCGTTAGAATGGAGTAGGTCGCATGTGACACAGCTGCTCACCCGTTATTTTTTTTTTCGTTTTAAAAACATATTTATAAACCATTAATGCGTTTAAAACTTGACGCATATATCAACTGAGACTATCAACTAACTATATTGACCAAAAGAATCGAGATGAAACCAAAGAAAAACACAACAAGTCCAAAAACAGTCGTAGAGGTCCCGCCGCAGGAATCAGGATTCGTACGGCATACAGCAGAAAATATAGACTTGACAGTGAACGCTTCAAGTTCAACCCCATCAAACACCTCCGCAGACACCGAACATATCATCCGGAAAATAGAGGAAATGGGGAAGACAATGGAGAATAGAATGGAGGAAATGGAGAAGATAATAACCCAAAAAGTAGATGCTATTAAAGAATCTATTGAAGGCAAAATAGATGCGCTGAGAGCGGACGCCGACGCACATATTAAACGCACAGAGGCTCTGGAAACAGTAATGGAAGCCCACGAAAAAAAATTCGCTCGAATCTACTAAGAAGTAGAGGTTATCAACGTTAACCTAACTGCTGAGATGAAGGGAAACTACAAAGAAATCAAGACGGAGCTCAGCGATATAACGATGGAGCTTAAGCGAATCAATGAAGAACAGAAAGCCAAAATATTCGAGATGGAATATCAAAAACGCAAGCTGAATATTCGTATAGTCGGTCTGGACGAGTCAGTGAGATGTGCTCACCCTGAAGAGTTTGCCACAGAATTACAGAAAATCTTGGGAACAGAGATCCTTCCTAAAGTACCAGAGGTGGAACAGTGCTACAGATTGGGGACCCGTTCCATTGGCAATAACGCTAAGCCCAGAGTGATATTGGTTATCCTAAAAAAAATAACTAAAAAAAAAACATTAATAAAGAACCTGGGGGGACTAACCCCTTGGATCAAATCTGAGGTCACTAGTCTTGGGGTTGTCATAGATTCAGAACTGAACTTCAATTCTCATATTAGCAAAGTGACGAAAACATCGTTCTTCCATCTCAGAAATATAGCAAAAGTACGACCATTTATTAATCAGAACGATGCTGAGAAGCTAATTCATGCATTCATATCTAGCCGGCTAGACTACTGTAATGCACTTTTCACAGGTCTCCCTAAGAAAACCACAGAGAGGCTTCAGCTAATCCAAAACTCTGCAGCCCGACTGCTAACTAGAACCAAAAGGAGAGAGCACATTAGTCCAGTCTTAGCCGCTTTACACTGGCTTCCTGTAACATTTAGAATTGACTTTAAGGTCCTTCTCCTTACATACAAAGCTCTAAATGGACAGGGACCTAGCTACATCGCCAACACTCTAATAAATTACACACCAGCAAGAACACTGCGATCATCAGCTGCTGGACTACTAGAGGCTCCCAGAAGCAGTCAAAAGAGGATCGGTAATGCAGCCTTTATCAACTATGCCCCAAAACTATGGAACAAACTACCCCAAAACATCAGGGAAGCCAACTCGCTAGACATCTTTAAAAGACAGCTTAAAACCTATCTCTTTGCTCAGGCATTTCACTGATAGATATCTGCTACCACCTAGTGGCAAGAGGAAACATCAGGGATATCCTGACACAACTTGTATTTATTCTTACCCTGCCTACTCTTTTACACTGCCTATCAAATTCATGTGTAATTGCACTTTTTACTTCTTACTGATGACTATTTTTAAACGGAATCATTTTAAACTATTCTTATTATTTGCTATGCTCGCTCATGCCTGTTTTTTTTTTTTTTTTTTTTTTTATGTCCGTCGGTTAGTGCAGTTTTTAATTACTGAATAGAGAGCCTATTAGGATGCTAGATCCTAATGTGAAACACTATGCTGTTAGTAGAACCAGGTTAACTGTGTCCTGGCTGTAGTAGAACCAGGTTAACTGTGTCCTGGCTGTTAGTAGAACCAGGTTAACTGTGTCCTGGCTGTAGCATTGTAGAACCAGGTTAACTGTGTCCTGGCTGTAGTAGAACCAGGTTAACTGTGTCCTGGCTGTTGTAGAACCAGGTTAACTGTGTCCTGGCTGTAGTAGAACCAGGTTAACTGTGTCCTGGCTGTTAGTAGAACCAGGTTAACTGTGTCCTGGCTGTAGCAGTTTGGTTTGTTAGAACAGACTGTAATCTTATGCTTATGGCAGATCAATCAGCATGGATTGTCTGTAAACTTTAATACATGGCAGTTTGGTTTGTTAGAACAGACTGTAATCTTCACTTGCTTATGGCAGATCAATCAGCATGGATTGTCTGTAAACTTTCACTTGCTTATGGCAGATCAATCAGCATGGATTGTCTGTAAACTTTATGCATTGTTGTCACTTGCAATATCTTGCTATGCTCGCTCATGCCTGTATTTTTTATGTCCGTTCTATTTTATAATTTTTATTTTATTTTATTTTATTTTTATTTTACTATTTTTAAACTGAATCATTTTAAACTATTTTTACTATTTGTGTTACTGAAAACTGTAAGCGGAGAGCCTATTGGGATGCTAGATCCTAATGTGAAACACTGTGATTCTACCTGTCTATCTTTTTATGCTCGCTTATGCCTGTATTTTTTACTGTTGTGAAGCACTTTGAACTGCAACCTCTGTATGAAAAGTGCTATACAAATAAAGTTATTATTATTATATTATTATTATCCTGCGCCAAGTCAGAATAAAAGAAATTATTATTCGTGAAACTCGCAGGATGAAAGGCAATCTGAAATACATGGATGTACCAATACACTGCTTTGAAGATTATTGTCGTGATGTAGTGGACCTGCGTGCCAAGTTCAAGACGGTGATGTCTCAACTATATCTGGATAAATACAGACCCCTACCTGAAATACTTCGCATTGTCGATAAAAAAGGAGCAAGGGTTTTCCTCAACTCGCCTGAAGATGCAGCCAAATACTTGTCTGCACAACACGCAGAATAGTGTATAAATGGCCTTTTAATCTCTGTTATGCAAGGTCACCATATAGTACAATCTTTAATGAACCGAGGATTTGGGACAGAGAGACCTACGTGCTCAGAGTTATTGAATGCTTTCCCCGTCGGGTTTCTATTACTGCGGACATATTGGATTCAAGATTGGAACACTCCAGAACATACTGGAACATTCAAACAATGTAAAAACGACATATTGGAATAATCTAGGTCAGTCACTCTACCAGAAGCCCCTCTGGGGAATAATCAACAGCATCTAGATGCAGAACCACAGAACCATCATAGCAGCGGCCGGCTGAAAGATCATTCTACACAACGGATCATCGCCCACCCCGGTCAGGGGAAATGCTGCTTATACGTATTTAAAAACAGTTTTTTATTAATTGGAAATATTTCCACTACTTCTCCAATTTATACTTTAGATGTTTAAGCATAACAATGCTCTTTTAAGATCTAAGTTAATGTTCTCTTCCTTTTACTTGTTTTTTTTCATCCGTTTTCTCTGATTTATTGAGGCTCTCTCTTCAGTTCAATACCTCCATATTATTCATGGGTTACTATAAATTACACAAGTTCATATAAAATGTAAGTGATTAGGGCATGACAATTGAAGCTTATTTTTGGTCTTTATTTTTAGTTTTATCTTATTTAAATTTTTATTTTACGGGAAAGTGGCCAAGCCACAGTCGACATTCTACTTATGGTAGAATTTAGAGTGTTAGATCCTATGGTATACATAGGAATGTTAAGGATAATTGGATCATTCTGGGATATCCGGTGGTGCAAGGGAGGGAGTCATACGCAAAGGTTGTGTTCATGGAACACAATCCTGTACGACTCTCGGTGGGAGGGAAGGGTAGGGGATTTTTATTTGTATATATGTATGTTTTTAAGCTCGGCTCTCAACGGGACCTCACTAGTGGGATGTATATCTATTATTGCCTCGCACTCTAGAAGCATTACCAAAAATTACAATACAACATGTATAGATTATGGCTAGTTTGAATATAATGATATGGAACACCGGGGGAATAAATAACCAACTCAAACGCAAAAGCGTGCTCACACTGATGAAAAAAGAACATGTGGACATTGCTCTGCTAAGCGAAACGCACATTCTAGAGAAAGACATAGATAAATTAGCGGACAACACATACCATAATATTAGTCACTCTTCTATTGGTACGAGAACTCGGGGTGTAGCCATAGTCGTTAAACGTAAGTTGAATATTGTACTAAAGGGAGTATGGTCTGATGTAGAAGGTCGGATAACTATAGCTAAGATTGAACATAAGAACAGGAAAATAGCGTTGGTAGCGGTATACGGCCCAAATTTGTACGAAGAAGATTTCTTCACTACACTAACCAATGCAATGTTAGACATTCCCGATTACTCATTTATAATAGGTGCGGATTTTAATGCCATCTGGAACCCAAGGATGGACAAATCTTACCTCGCCTTTTCCAGCGAACAAAAGAATTCATCGAAGGCATTAAAGGATTGGTCGAAGATTACAGGTGTAAATGACTTATGGCGGTTACTTAATCCCACGACCCGAAAGTACTCTTGTCGATCTGCGAGACATAATACACTATCCAGAATAGATTATGTCTTTGCATCACAGAGACTATTTGATAATTATGAAGTGGAAATGATACCCAACGCACGCATCAGATCACTGTTATTTACTCCTTAAAGGTACATTTGGTATACTATCCTCCCGAGCCCCAAGATGGCGATTTAACTCGTTGCTGCTTGATAACAAGGAATTCATTACACAACTCAAAGAAGCTCTTATAGTATTCCAACGGGAGAATGCAAACTCGGTGCAAGACCCCAGAATAATATGGATGTCGGTAAAGGGAATGATCAAAGATTTCACGGATAGCTTTTCCTCCAAAATGCGCAAGAATCAATGCACAAAACTGGCTGAGCTGGAAACGCTTTACTCAACGTTATTTAATTCTCTAAAATACAACAACTCAACTCGACTAGAGAATCAAGTTAACGTACTAAAAATAGAGATCAATGCCATATACAGACAACAATCGGAAATACAAATACGCAGCACAAGACAACAGCAGTACTCCCATGGTTCCAAACCCAGCCACCTATTAGCCATGCGATTAAGAATTAATGCAAAATTTGCAGATATAACTACCATTAGAGCACAACAAGTACTTGTAACAGATCCTGTAAAAATAAACTATACATTCAAAGAATTCTACCCCGACTTATATAAATCAGAAACAACCTTCGATCAAAACAAAATGGACACATTTCTTAATCAAATTATTCTCCCTAAACTTTCAGAGATGACGCTAAAGAAACAGTTAGAAACACCGATCACACTAGAGGAACTCAAGAAGGCCATAACCGCAATGAAAAATGGTAAGGCTCCTGGAAGAGACGGTTTCCCATCAGAAATGTACCTTTCTTGTTGGGACATAATTGGCCCCTTATTACTAAATATGATCTTATACTCAGTCAAGGAGGGTAACTTCCATAAGAATGACAATATTGCACTCATAACAGTCCTCCTTAAAAAAGACAAAGACCCCAACGAGTGCGGTAGTTATAGACCTTTAAGCCTCCTCGGAACCGATATCAAACTGTACTCTAGGTATTAGCCATCAGATTACAAAAGCATATGACGTCTTTAGTTCACCCGGACCAAACTGGCTTCATAGGAGGCCGCCTGATCACTGAAAACATAAGACGAATACTGCACGTACTTGATGCCGACAAGGAGGACACTAGGGATGTCCCGATCGCCTTTTTTTGCTTCCGATCCGATCCCGATCATGTGATTTTAAATATCTATCGATCCGATCGTTTCCGATCCGATCTTTCACATTAGTAATCAATTTTGACGCATTTTTGTCGGAAACTGGCAGAGCGAGACAAGCCCATCTGTTGCCTATAATAGTCCGGGGCGCGAGAGCGGAGGCTTTTGTTATTACATTCACCCTGAGAAATGTGCTTCTGCTTCATATGAGAAATATTAAAAGTTTCAATATATGTTTGCACATTAGTATACATTCAGTGTTCGACTTACGTAATGGTCCATTCTGGTCTGAAACGCCGACGATAATCCTCAGTCACGTAACGTTATCCTCCAGGTGAAAAGTTAGTCTGAAAACTTCGCCTCCAGCCAAACATTGCAACTGGCTTGACTTTCTATTTTAAAATGCTTAGTTCCAAACCTCTGACATTAAGTCTAGCTGCTCAAGTCAGTGGATATTAACCGTGTTTCGGGAGCGACGTGTTGTACTGTTGTTGTGATGTGGTCGAGCGTGTAGCGTGTAGCGTCTAAATTAAAGGGAATGTTTGTTGCAACGGTGAAAATTAAAGGGGAATGTGTTTGTTGTGGACAATTATTCTGCTCTGTGTGACAATAAATACATTAATGATGATATATTATATGTAATTTAAAACCAAAACTAAGGCCTTCGTATGAGTTTAAGACGTGGACATGGTCATGTTTGTTGAATAAAATTTTTCTTTTTTTGACTGCCGATTTTTATTATTATTTTTTCCCGATCCCCGATCCTCTGAAAAGCACGTGATCGACGCCGATTCCGATCACGTGATCGGATCGGGACATCCCTAGAGGACACCATACCTAAGGCGATGCTGTCCCTGGATGCTATGAAAGCCTTTGACAGGCTGGAATGGTCGTATCTATGGGCAGTACTAGAAAGGATGGGGTTAGGAAAAGGATTCATCGATATGATTAAAGTATTATACAAAGACCCATCGGCCATGATTACAACAGGTACAATCATCTCCAAAATCTTTCCGGTATCACGCTCTGCCAGACAGGGTTGTCCTCTTAGTCCCGGACTGTTCAATCTATCATTAGAGCCTTTAGCACAATATATAAGACAATCCCAATCCATAGAACCAATCGTAATCAAGGGCACACAACAAAAAATGTGTTTATATGCGGACGATGTAATATTGTTCATGCAAAACCCCAACACCACATTGCCTCATCTGCTCAAGTTGATTGAGGACTTTGGTGATTTATCGGGATTTAAGATAAATTGGCCGAAGTCGGCTTTCCTTCCACTTAACACCCCTGCAAAAAAAGATACAACCCTCCCAGGAGAGATACCGATGGTAAAACATTTCAGATGCTTGGGAGTGGAAATATTCCCCACCATAAGACAAACGGTGAAGCACAACTACACAAAAATCCAAAACAAAATCAAAGACGACCTTGATAGATGGGCAAAACTTAAAAACACAGTACAAGCACGGATATCAATAGTTAAGATGGATGTACTACCTAGAATCAACTTCTTCAGTTCAATGCTACCGTTACCCCCTCCAGAGGGTTACTGGAAAAGATTACACTCCTCCACATACAAATTTATTTGGAATAACAAACCACCACGTATAAAAAGATCCACCGCACAGAGAAATAAAGCATTTCCAGATTTTTTCCTATATTTTAAGGCGTACACATTAAGTCCATTGACAACATGGTTTGACCCCCAAGCATTAGTATCCTGGAGAAAATTAGAAGAAAACATAGTAGCCCCACATAGACTGAAGGACATAGCATACACTAAACTACCAATCAAGCACTGTGAACGAAAATTTGGCCCCATAATTACTCATGCGATCCGGATATCACAAAAAATCACAAAAAAAATATCCTAACCCACAAAAATGGCACAATCATACTCCCTTATTCAATAACAATGCACTCTTAATTGGAAAACGACCTATAAGATTCCCTATATGGGAAGAGCAAGGCATACACTCATTAGGGGATGTTTTTAACAAACAGGGTTTTTGTAGTGATAAAGAAATACGCAAAAAATGTAATCTCACCAAGTCCACATGGCTTTTTTACAAACAGTTACAGCTATGTTTGAAGTCTCACGGTGTTCCATTAGACAGACCAATTGAACACCACAGATACCACAAATTCTTCTACGAAAGAGAGACATCGAGAGGTTTTGTTTCAGAATTGTATCATCAATTACTAACGTCCTCGTATGAAACCCTCCAACTAGACTCTGTCTGGAGGAGGGATATACCAGACCTGGAAAATGACTTTGTCAGCATTCACTGACATATTCAACCTGTCCCTAGAACAGTCTGTCATCTCCACCTGTTTGAAAAAGTCCACTATTGTCCCTGTGCCCAAAAAACCCACACCTGCTTGTCTCAACGACTATCGCCCTGTAGCTCTCACCTCCATAGCCAAGCTAGTGAAGGGCTACATCTGTTCCTCCATCCCCAACACCCTGGACCCCCTGCAATTTGCATACCGCCCCAACAGGTCAACGGAGGATGCCATAGCCCATGTCCTGCACACAGCAGCATCACACCTGGACAAGAGGCAGGGGAACTATGTGAGATTGACTACATTGACTACAGCTCAGCATTCAACACCATAGTCCCCTCAAAGCTTGTCGTCAAGCTCAGATACCTGGACTTGAACTAGGACCTCTGCCAGTGGGTCTTGGACTTCCTGACAAGAAGACCCCACATGGTGAGAGCAGGTAACTGCACCTCCTCATCCATCACACTCAACACAGGTGCCCCCCAGGGCTCTGTTCTGAGCCCCTTCCTCTACTCACTTTACACGCATGACTGTGTGTCAAAGCAAAACACCAACCCAAGCATTACGTTTGCTGACGACACAGCTATGGTCTCTGCAAACAATGAGAGGGCCTACCTAGGAGAGGTGGAGAACCTGGTGCTGTGGTGCCTGGAGCCTCTTCCTGTACGTCAGCAAAACTATAGAGATGATTATGGATTTTAGGTCTGGGGCAAGGAACTACAGCCCCCTCAACATCTATGGGGTACCGGTCGAGAGAGTGAACTTTGTGCTAACCACTGTGAACCCAGGACCTTCTTGCTGTGAGGCAACAGTGCTAACCACTGTGAACCCAGGACTTTTTAGCTGTGAGGTAACAGTGCTAACCACTGTGAACCCAGGTCAGGACCTTCTTGCTGTGAGGCATCAGTACTAACCACTGTGAACCCAGGACCCTCTTAATGTGAGGTAACAGTACTAACCACTGTGAACTCAGGACCTTCTTGCTGTGAGGTAACAGTACTAACCACTGTGAAGCCAGGGCCTTTTAGCTGTGAGGTAACAGTACTAACCACTGTGAAGCCAGGGCCTTTTAGCTGTGAGGTAACAGTACTAACCACTGTGAACTCAGGACCTTCTAGCTGTGAGGTAACAGTACTAACCACTGTGAAGCCAGGACATTGTTGCTGTGAGGCAGCAGTGCTAACCACTGTGAACCCAGGACCTTCTTGCTGTGAGGCAACAGTGCAAACCACTGTGCCACCGTGCCACCCAAGAGCTTGTGTCAACCAGAGATTGAAGCCATGTCTCCATTCCTATGTTAAATGTTTGGTGGTGGCACTCACCGTGGCCAAAATTAAATATGAGATTTGTGAAAGTGACTCAGTCTCCATTTTCTCCCAACCATACCAACACACACGTCTGTATGTGCAGCCCAGTCGAAATCCCTTTCTGTTTGAGGATGATATTATGGGCTTGTCATGTCCCAGCCAGGGCTTTTAACCCTTTCACTACCACACTACCTGGTTAACCCTTTCACTGCGACAATAAAATCTGTCATACTTGAAAAAGACAGAAACGGTCGAAACGTTGTATCTACTATTTTGTCACAATTAAACACCATTGAAAAGTGAGTTGTTGATGTACTACTGTTTTTACAGTTTACCACTAGTGTGGTAGTGAAAGGTTAACCTTCTGTAGTTTGGTAGTGAAAGGGTTAAACACACCTGAACTGTAACATATGCTACATCAGATTATCACTCTTGAACAGTTCTGCTGTTCTGTATCACACTAGCTCACGCTCAGCGTCTCATGCATATATCTCGCTTCAGCATATATACACTGAATACATTTCAAAATGTACCTTTAAATGCCAGCATTCATCTGGCCACACCCCCATCCGCTTACCTATATAAGCAGGGGTGGTGCCACACACTCATCTCCTTCTCAAATTTTATCACAAGCAACGTGTTGCTATATGCCCACTTGACGTGGAGAAAAATATTAGCTGGAAAAGCAATGTTTACGAGGAAAGGAAGAACAAGGAGATACGTTGACATCATATCTTTATTTTCTCTCTCACTATTTTTCGAGAAAATACGGCGATATTGTCTTCGTCACTGGAGTGTCTGGAAGATGGTGATCATTCTAAAAATCCTCCACCGGTTTTCGTATTGGGAGCACACCGCTGCATGCCTCTCAACTGCAGTTCCTTGCTGTGTTGGTTGGGGTGAAACCTTTCAGGACACAGCTGAACTGTAGGACGCGCCGCTGTTGTGAGAAGCGGTGGGTTTCAGGTTGGGTGAGTACTGTTTGCTTGCGGCTCCACTTGTCTGTTAGTGCTATGGGGGCTAACTTACGATGAATTTAAAATGGGGGACCCTGATGTAAACAAGACGAAAGTCTTTCTCTGGTCTGCATCCCCTTAACAATTGTATGTATTGAGCTGTACTGTACTGTACCCATTCTGCAATCTGTTAATAACGTTTTCAATCAATCAATCAATCAATCAATAAATCAATCAATCAATCAATTCAATCAATCAATCAATCAATCAATCAATCAACTGACAATGTTTACGAACACCGGCCCCAGTTTAAGGTCTTTTGGTTCAGCCTCTTGGGCAGCAGCGGAAGACCTTGATCTGAAGCCCATTATAGTTTGACTAGTGGGCCACGACCATTAAACACTGGTGATCCCTGTGTTTTCTGGACGAGTGGATATCTCTCTGTCACCGTGTTAAGGCCCCATCTTTCATAGCCAAATGAGAGTATTCCCTCACGAGGAGATATGGGCATAGATGTTCTTTAGCGGAAGATCTGTGTTCAAAGTCAGCTACACAGGCCAGTTGGGTATTGTGCTGGCTCCGTCGGGTGTTGGTAAAATTAACATCTTGTTTCTCTTTTTTCTTAAAAAGTGAGGAGGGTTTCAGAACGGCGGCCTGTCTGGGTGAGTGTTATATCATTGTGTACAAGTTCAGGTGATAGCTGCTTAGCTTACGGTTAGCCAGTCAGCTGTTAGCTGCGGCGTTAGCCTGCTGTGATCACTGCGTGGCCTACCTAAGTTGGGCCTACTGTTAGCCAGTCAGCTGTTAGCTGCGGCGCTAGCCTGCTGTGATCACTAGGAAACGTTAGCTTGCTGCTATCGGCCAAGGCCCAGCGTGGGGTGGTTCCGGCTCCTCGCGCGCCGCCGCGAGCTCCCCTCTGGTCGCGTGCGCCGTTCGCTCTGCGTCTCGCGGGCAGGGGCAGTAGCTACCGTCGGTTGGAGCGGCCGTTAGCTTAATGCTACTCTGTTGAACGTGCTTTGATTATAACATGTTTTAAACACTCTTGACTACGACGTCATCTTTGACAGAGGATGTTCGTCGAACCTGCCCTGGGCCAGGACGGCAAAGCCTGCGTCAACAAAGGGGACCGTAGCGACGGGTTGGAGCGGCGACGCTGCCCAGATCGAACAACACAGGACGGCTGTGTTTTCTACGGTGTCTTGAGACTGCACTTCGTTGATCTACGCTCCGGGTAGGCCAGGTCTGACCAGACCTTGTACACTTCTTCTGGCTTTCCCTTCTAAATGTTTTGTAAATAACGATGTTTTCCAAAACGAGTGTTACTGCACTACATTTAGGATATGACGCGAGTTGTGTGTGAATTGTCTTGTCACTAGGTATTTAGCTTCTCCGTGCAAATCAGGTTGTTGTTTCAGATGTGAAAATGATCTGGTTTGTTGTGTTGAGAAACATCATGTGTGTTTATATGTACCGTGTACTCACAACTAAGGGGGTTAACTAACCTATAAAGCTATGCTTAGTGACAAATGAGTAAAGAATGTTCTTTTCTCAGCCTGTAATGACAATGAACAGTGTGTTCACATATTAACAGGTTTTCCTGTTTTAACTGGCCGTATTAAGGGTAAAGTAGGAGGATTGTGTTTTCCCCCCGGTTCGCTGGGGACTTCTTCATCCTCCTATCAGAGTGGACATGTTGTTGCACTACATTGTGTCACTGTGTGGTAGGGATACGATGTAACCCTTAGCTTGATTGCTGAGGTTGTGCTAAATCTGCTGGAGTAACTTTATTTTCCTAAAAGAAAAGATTGTTGGTCGCTTTCGTGTGTGCTTAGCAAGGCCTGTGGCCGATACTAATCGAGAATTATGTATTCTCTCATTATGAAAAACGGCGTTCCTCTGTAGAGTGTTTTTGCCATTTTTTATAGGTGATGATGGGTTGTGTGTGTCATGTGACCTACAACTGGGTTGGACTGGCCACAGAAGCACATGTGTAAGTTTGGACCGGGGCTCTTAGAGAGCCCTCTCTATTCTGTGTTTTTTCCTTAGTAAAAATCAGATAGCAGGTTAGCTCATGCGCTGTTTGTTTGTTTGTTTGTTTGTTTATTTACACATATAAAAACAGTTACATATATAATACAATATAGTCCACAAGGGATGTGTAGGAGAATTGCCTAAAAACCATCAAGGGGCTTGCATGTGGCATTCACCAGGAAGCAAAATTACATTATATCAAGATAAATATAAAATATAAAATAAAATCCCCCCCCCCCCCCCTAAACAAACAAACACACACAAGCAGGCCTACATAGACACTGAAGTAGGCACCCCATGCCATACGATTTCTGGTATAGAGAAAACAATCAATGACAGGAAGAATATATAATAAAACGAAAATACAATAACAAAATACATCAAGCCATCAGACCACAGTTTGTAAAGGAAGTCCATGTGGGAAATATTGGTGATCTAGGAGTGTGCTGTTCAGGTCCATGTGATGGATCTGTTTCGGGGGGTGGTCAGGGCTCCTCCTCACCAAGCTCCTATTCGGGCCTTCTGTGAGTTGGGACTCCTCCTTCCATGTGAGGGAGCCTCCTTCAGAGTACAGAGCCTCCTCCTCAGATTGTCAAGGTGAGTGGACCCTCAAAAAGGAGTCCTACTCTATTGTGTATGTATTCGATTCAATTCGATTATTGAGTGTGTATGGGTTCATTGCCTCCTCCCCGGAGAGCCCTAAATCCAATTTTTTACATGGCTCAAGGTGCAATATATTCTTTTCAATCTGTACAGCTCGCGTGGGAAGTCTCTCTGGGGATTCCCGTCTCCTTCCTATGGGAGGGTGGTGGGATGTAAAAATGTGAAAAATGTTTACCCCCGGCTGTGTAGACTGGGATACATACTGTTGGTGCTTCCTTCTTTTCTACTAAAAAGAGTTGGAGTTAGGAAGTGTCACACCCCTCTTGTCGTTCCCCATGGCGCCTTGGGGATTCAATGACAGGTCTAAATAGCCTGTTCATTGATGTGGGTGTGTCCCGACGCACGTATAGTGCTAGCTCGGGGTGTTCTGTAAACAGGCGACTGACTGGCACGCCTTGGTTGCTTGAGGTTAAAACGGCGTTTTTATAAAGCAACTGGGATGGAGGTTTTTCCTCTTCCGACGACCAAATCCAACGACCTGGTTTTTTGTCATCGACGGATTCTCGTTCATGTCTGGGGGATGATGACGGAATGGATCTGAACATATGTAGAGGGGTCTCACGCCCTGGGGGTGGGCCACCGGGCGCGGTTCGCCCGAACGTCTGGGTGGCGCCTTCTTTTCATGTTTCAGATCAACACGCATATCTGCCCCTTCTCCTGGAGTAGGCATGTCGGCATGGTTAGGGCACGGGACTGGTTCTGGTCACGCTGGTCTGGATCAGTTGAACCCGTTGTCCGCCGGGGATGCAGATCTGCTGTTCTGGTACCCTGAGGGACTTGGGCTTTTTTCAGGGGGAAAAATGCCAGGTTGGTCCGGGTGTCACAGGGTTAAGCACTATGGAGACTAGTGGTCTGCAAGGGCCTTGAAATAAAGCCAGAGCCCTGCCCGAGCCCTTGAACTTGAGGCCCTGCCCGAAAATAAGCCCGACTGTAAATAATATTTTAAGCCCTAGCCCGCTGAAAACCCGAAAAAAATTATTATTATTATTATTATTAAAATAAAAATTTTTTTGTATTTGTTTTAAATATTCGAAACACGGTTTTATATGAACGTAATAAATAGACAAAACTAAGAAGCATTTACATAGCCTGTTTCGCAATGCCGTCTCTCCCAGTGCTCGCTTATATCTCTGACTCACACATCAGCCTCGTAAAACGTATTGAAGGCTATATAGAATCTTCTTTGACACACACACACACACATACGACACACAATAGCCTACTCAGTCAAACAAACAAACAAACAGAAAACAGAAATCAGATTTCGAGCAGAGCAACGTAATGAAAATCACAACAAAACAGGTAGCGAGTCGAGACCCAGCAAATAATAACATCACTCACCAGACGTCAGCAACGCGTTGAACACCGTTAACAAAACCGGCTACATACATCCCAAGATAAGAACAAATTAAAACGTTCGCCAACTGGCTATATTCCAACACAACCAATCGAGTTGAACTTGTCCCCTAGCTGACTTCTCCCTGCGCGCTGCAGTAATTACATCCAAATGTTTCTCTGGCGCAAAAGAGAAAGCGAATCTTAAAACGAAGGTTATCCTATAACCCTAGTTATATGGAAAAAAAATTAAAAAAAAAACGCAATAAAAAAAATTAAAAAAAAAAAACGGCGGTGCCCGGGCCCGGCCGAGCCCGAATTATTTATTAAAAAAAAAGCCCTACCCAGCCCGAACCCGCCGGGCCGGGCCGGGCCCCGTCGGGCCTGGGCAAGGTTGCAGTGCACTAATGGAGACCCTGGTTGGGTACGTTTTTTACTCAGCACTGTCGTAATGGCTTACGGCCATGCCAACCTGTACACGCTCGATCTCGTCAGATCTCGGCCGCTACACAGGTTGGTCCTGGTTAGTACTTGGTTGGGAGACCGCCTGGGAATACCAAGTACGGTGTGCTTAGGGGCTGGTTCTCCATTCTTTTTCGCTCCTCTCTCACGCATGGCGAAGAGGGGCCTGTTGGAGTGGTCTTTGACCTCCTCTGGTGACCCTGTGCTTCCCGTATCGCCGGGCCCGGTCCGAAGTAATGTTTCGTCGACCCGTAGGCCTGGGTTAACCCTTTTTTGAAAAACTGAAACACTTGTACTGCGGTATAGCCGGTGTATACCCGCAGGTGTGTTTTGGAGTTTTTTCTTGAGGGGTTATAGGAACAACCACCGCATTTGGGTAACACCAAGGTGGTTGATTCCCTGGTGTGTTGGAGCAGTGTCAACTCCCGGGTTCACCGTTTGAGGGTGCCCCTGCACGTTCATGACGTCTGCCAATCGTGTCAGCCTTCTCTGCTTCAACCCCTCTGGGTGGGTTTTTTTAAATGGAGGCTTGGTCATGCAACACCGCCAGCTTACGCCCCTTCCGCCGGGGCGGCTGTGTTCAGCTGTCCCCTCTGGCGCCTGTCTCGTCCGCAGTCTCCAGGCTAGGGTTAATAGCCTGTTGCCTGGTTTTTCCCCGGTGCGCTGCCTGCTTCCGTTGGTTAACCTTTTTTGTGTGCTTACGGCCATGCTGACTGCCTGTTCTGCAGGGTCAGTGTGCCAGGCGGTGTACTATTGGGGGGACAGGGCCCGCTCGGCTGAGGGGCCTTTGTCCGAATATGCTGGCGATGTGGGGGGCGGGGTCACTAAGTGCCCACCTGGTGGGGTCTTGATGCTGGCATCATGGACTTCTCCGGGCCCCCGTTCCAGGGGGTCCAGTCCCTTTGGTGGGTCTGGGTCTTCCTTCACGCTCCGCTGCTACGGCCTTGCCACAGGGTTGGGTTTGCCCTTGACCCCGTGATTCTGGGGGCAGTAACGAGGTTGTTCCCTCCGTTCGTTCCCGGGAGGCATGCGGGTTGTGCGTGTGTGTAGTCGTGGGGTCAAGCCACGGTCTGCTCACCCTGTGCGTTGAGTTGCTTGAGTGCCTCTTCGCACGGTCGGGTCCGTCGCCCTCCCGTGAAGCCCCCAATAGGGGGGGTGCCCTCCATTAGGGGGGGTTGGGGGGGCTCGGTCCTCCCTGATCTGATGGTTGTGGGGGGCCTCAGCAGGGTACATTTGTCGAGCTTCTAGCTCCCGCTCAGCTCCTATTATGCATGAGACGCTGAGCGTGAGCTAGTGTGATACAGAACGTTAGGTTATGACTATAACCAAGTTCTGTTAACACTAGTGAACGCTCAGCGTCTAGACGCCGCTGCGGCCCTTGATTTTTCATTGTGGTGAAATTTGTTGGGAAGGAGATGAGTGTGTGGCACCACCCCTGCTTATATAGGTAAGCGGATGGGGGTGTGGCCAGATGAATGCTGGCATTTAAAGGTACATTTTGAAATTTATTCAGTGTATATATGCTGAAGCGAGATATATGCATGAGACGCTGAGCGTTCACTAGTGTTAACAGAACTTGGTTATAGTCATAACCTAACGTTTTGTACACAGTAGGGGTGGGAAATGAATGATAAAATACTATCTCCTCCCTCAATAATGACCATTAAGGTGCTCTTTGGGAATAGCACCACACAAGACCGTAGCAGACTACAGAGAGTGTCCCGTTCAGCCGAACGAACAATTGGAGGGGGGCTTCCCACTCTCCAGGACATTTACAACAAGCGGTGCTGCGGTCAGGCAAGCGGTCAGGCAAGCGATACCGGAGTCTCATGGCAAGCACAGAGAGACTCAGAAGAAGCTTCTATCCACAGGCCATCAGAATGCTAAATGACAATAACACTATGTAACAACCATCAAATGCATTCACAGCACACACACCCACACGCACACACTCACTTTAAACAAACAACTCACTGCAGCACCCACTTTAGAACACCTAAACACACTTTATATTTATTGGTAAAGAATTTGCACTACAACCCATACCTCATTACACCTTACTGTAAATTGTACCTAAATTGTACCTCATCCCATTTCTGCTCTGTACTGTATAGTATATTGTATTGTAACTCAGGTACTTCTGCATTGTACATTGTATATATGTATATACTGAACACTTTTGTCTACGTACTTGACTTCTATTTTATACTTGCTATACTTATTTTGTACTTATCTATTTTGTCTAGCACAGTCTCTGGAGCGTAACAGAAAGAAGCATTTTGTATAAAAGTATTCTGTACTTCTGTATGACAACTAATAAAGAAACTTGAAACTTGAACTTGAACTCTTGAGCAAGGCACTTACAGCTGCCTTTGTGGCCCAACCAGAGAAGACTGTGGTCGCACCCGGCATCTCTGTATTTGTAGATCTGGTATGTCATAAATGTCTAGATGTAGCAGTACTGTCTATCTGTATGTCATGTATGTCATATATGTTACAATGAATTGAAAATGGGGGACCCTGATGTAAACAAGACGTCTGCATCCCCCTGTTAAGCCTTAAGGTCCCCCTATAGGGGGACCCTGCTTTTCTTTATCATAAATCGATCAATAGAGACCGTATTAGATCCCCAATTATCATATCATGGGGTATCCTTGGAAAGCCACACTCATTGGCTACAACCCTGTGCAAAGACTTTCGAGATCGCCAAATGATTGACGGAGCTAGAGCCCCGGGAGTTGGGGGTGGTAATGTGTACTTTTGCGTACTTTGGGGCACGCCTCACATATCGGCATGTAACTCGAGAACCGCTGAACGGATTTTGTCACCTGAAAGGGCAATCGACAGGCAAATATGGCTTTAATTCTATCTATATATTGTATTAAAAGAAATGCACACCCGAGCCACTAGAGGTCGGCAAAGAATCGTCCACATGTGGGCCCCTGGATGTTAAGAGGTTAATGTTTTTAAATATTTTTTTTGTAGCCAAGAGTAAAGACCATAACCCTATCAAAAACAGTAGTCAAAGTGTATATTTTCATTTTTACCGATGTTTTATATGATTTATCAGAAATACGAATTTATCTGAAAATGCTAATTATCGTAAAAACCGCAAGGAAATGACTAAATCCATATTCAACCCTGCCATTGGAAAGAGGAGCATTTTCCCTATCCATAGATAGTTCAAGGTCAAATATGAATTTATAATTCAAATCGATTATCATTAACTACTGTATCTAGTCTACAAATCCTTCTGTTTAAACATCTTCCCTTTATTCATTTGCTTAGATTTTTAGATATAGATGATCTCAATAAGGTGGTGAATGAGCTATATAAATCATCATTTATATTCTCCTTTTCTTCATTACAATTTACTCAGCCTAGTAACAGACACAATATTTCTGACACTGGAAATACATACCCCCAGGTCCCTAGATGTTCCTAGATACCAAGAACATGCAAATTGACCTTGCAGAAGTGGAGCAATCTTCCATGTACCTTTAGGCGAAATATTCCTACAGCTTAACAGGTTAACAATTGTGTGTATTGAGCTGTACTGTATTGTACCCATTCTACAATCTGTTAATAACGTTTTCAATCAATCAATCAAGTGTCATCCATCACCCAAGATATATATAAAAAAAGAGAAAAACCCTAGATGACTCTATTGAACCGCTCAGTCGCCATAGACAGATTGACGCCAAGCAAGGGGGTAAAATGACCTTCAATTTACAGCCCAGATAGTCCCGAACAACATGGTAACACAGAGGGAGGGGCGGGGGTAGTTAAGTCACCACTCAACGCGAGGTCAAGATAAACCTCACGTCACAATTATTCACCGCAAATCCATTTTTACAGTGTAGTATATTCCTACAGAATCCCACAATAATCTAAGGTTATTGTAGTACAGTACAATGGGATTGCTTATCTGGAAGGAGGAGAAAGGGATCATATGTGATAGAATTGTTGGTCTCCTCATCTGACTTAAAGCAGATGAAGAATAAACGTGTAGCCAGACAAACCAGAACTATAGTTCAACTCAACATTTATTTGAGCCAGAGGCCAAGGGTGAATAAGAAGTTGCCTTTTACATACAAAAGATTATCAGACAACATTAACATGGCTGCTGTGTACAGGAATCAACAAGGTTTTGCATCTCAAACCCCAATATGCACACAAAACAGTCACTCGTTAACATAATTTGAACATACATTGACAACACTGTAAGCCCTTTTTGTATATAAGTAAGCCTGGTTTCTAAGCTAAGTTTACATTCTATTCTAACCAAACATGGTGGTTCCATTTCAGCTTACTTACATTAAAACAGCTCAGCAGTGGTCTCTCGGTGGGGAGCGGTTGGAGCATGCAGACCTGGGTGGGGTCTGGGCTCCAGAATAACACTTTGTCGGTCCTTATATCCTATTATTTCTAGCTAATATTAGCACATGGTTGGTCCCATCCTGCGTCTTCTTGTGGGGGGTGGGGTCTTGCCCCACGGGTGGGGGTTGGTGTGATGTCATCTTCCCTCAGTGATAAGAAGGGGGGTCTTTATGGCCCCCCCTTCCTTGATGTGGTTTCAGTGATCAGAAGGGGGGTCTTTATGGCCCCCCCTCCCTTGATGTGGTCTTTCAACTCAACTGATTACAGAGGCCTGTTCAAATAAACCTTTTACCAATTGTATCTCCCGTATAATGAATTTACACATTTCTAATATTATGGTTTACTCTTTTGGTACTAAACAGTTGATAAATAGATAACTTTGTTTGTGACTTAGTGTCCATGACTAATCATCTCTTCAACAAGTCTAAACTGGTCTGCCCTGTGGTCAAGCCAGCTGTCTCTGATCAGCATTTACATACAGTCAGTTCGAAAAGGTGTTTGTTCTCTAATTTAGTCATTCCTTGAGTGGGGGTTGAGAATAACTATTGCTGTTGTTATCTGCTGCAGCTGTCTCAACTGACAGTTGAGACTGTTTTAGCCACTAAGTCTCTCTCTGCTATTGAAAGGTACATCTGGCTTTACATTTATGGGTCTCTAAATTTATTCCCACATATTAATTATGAAATTCAACGTCAATATTTACCACAACAGTCAGTCTACTCTCAGTCAAGGCTGTCATCTCACACGGGGGACCCTGATATCCCCCCAAAAATCTCTCAGCCCGACTTCACGTGGTCACGCCTAAATTGGCTCTTTCCTCCTCCCTGAGAGCGAGCAACGAATAACTAAGGGATGATAAACAGGAGGCAGATTCAGAGAGCGAGGGGGGTAGAGAGAGAGAGAGAGAGAGAGAGAGAGAGAGAGAGAGAGAGAGAGGCAGGGGTAGAGAGAGGAGGGGGAGAGGAGAGAAGAGAGATAGAGGTATAGAGAGAGAGAGGTAGAGGAGAGAAGAGAAAAGAGAGAGAGGGAGGTATCTCAATCAATCTGTCAGCCTGTATTCTCAGCTCAGAAAAGGAGTGATGTTGCGGTCGATATAGATGAGCTTTTGTAACGGGGGAGGGGTTTGTGTATGTCAATACAGATGGGCTGTTGTCACAGGGGAGGGATGTGTGTGTGTGTGATTAGACATGCATGTGGTGGATCTGCCTCTATCAGAGGTGTTATGGACGTGGAAGCTGTGTTTGCTCTGTTTCTCAGGCTAGCTGCTCTATTAATTTCAGAGCAAATAACACATAATATTTAATATTTCTTTGTCAACAGGCATAGTTCCTAGTATCTGGAAAACCGCTTGTGTATCTGCATTAAATAAAGGTGGAGATAGAAGTGACCTAAATCTTCATGATCAAACCTTTATTTACAACGCAATTATTTAAACAGCTAAATAATTATCGACCCTCCAAACTGTCCTGTCAAGCAAAAATATAAGGTTATGTATATAACCAAGTTTTGTGAGTTATGGTGACGCTCAGCATCATACTGCACTGTACTTCACTTCGTGCACGAGCACTGAATACAAAATTCCACCATGTACCTTTACATCCCAACATTCGTCTGGCCACACCCCCATCCGCTTACCTTCATAAGCAGGTGTGTGGTCACCTACTCGCCTCCTTCCCAAACTTTCACCACAAGGCGAGATCAAGGGCCGCAGCGGCGTCTGATGCTGATGATGCATAACTCACAGAACTTGGTTATATACATAACCTTACGTTCTGTTTCGTTATGGATCTCGCTCAGCATCATACTGCACAAGGGAGGCTGAGCGAGAGCCATAGCCCGACGAATGTACCCCACTGAGGCCCCCCACAACCATCAGACCGGGGAGGAACGAGCCCCCCCGACCCTCCCTAATGGAGGATACCCCCCCCCTATTGGAGGCTTACGGGAGGGAGACGGATCCGACCGTGCGAAGAGGAACTCAAGCAACTCAACGCACAGGGTGAGCAGACCGTGGCTTGACCCCACGACTACACACACGCACAACCCGCATGCCACCAGGGAACGAACGGAAGGAACAACCTCGTTACTGCCCCCAAAATCACGGGGTCAAGAGCAAACCCAACCCCGTGGCAAGGCTGTAGCAGCGGAGCACGAAGGAAGACCCAGACCCACTGAAGGGACTGGATCCCCTGGAAAAAGGGGGCCCGGAGAGGTCAATGACGCCAGGCATCAAGACCCCACCAGGCGGTCACTTAGTGACACCGCCCCCCACATCGCCAGCGTATTCGGATAAGGCCCCTCCAAGAGCGGGCCCTTTCCCCCCAATAGCACACCGCCTGGCACACTGACTCTGAAACACAGGCAGTCAGCATGGCCGTAAGCACTCAAAAAGGTTAACCAACGGAAGCAGGCAGCGCACCGGGGAAACCAGGCAGCAGGCTGTAACCTGAGCCTGGAGCACTGCGGACGAGACAGGCGCCAAAGGAGTCAGCTGAAAACAGCCCCCCCGGCGGAAGGGGCGTATGCTGGCGTTGTTGACAAAGCCATGACAAAGCCTCCATTAAAAAAAAAACACCCAGAGGGGTCGAGGCAGAGAAGGCTGACATGATTGGCAGACGTCATGAACGTGCAGGGGCACACTCAACCGGGTAACCCGGGAGTTGACTCTGCTCCAACATACCAGGGAATCAACTACCCTCTCGGTACAGACGGTGGTTGTTCCTATAACCCCTCAAGAAAAAACTCCAAAACACACCTGCGGGTATACACAGGCTATACCGCAGTACAAGTGTTTCAGTTTTCAAAAAAGGGTTATCCCAGGCCTACGGTATCAACGAAACTTTACTTCGGACCGGGCCCGGTGGCTCGGGAATCACACAGGGTTACCAGAGGAGGTCCAGAAAACCACCCCAACAGCCCCCTCTTCGCCATGCGTGAGAGAGGAGCGAAGAAAGGAGAACCAGCCCTGTATGATAGTGCCAGGTACAAAAGAGTACCCAACAAAGGGTCTCCAAAACGCCTAACCCTGTGACACCCGGGCCGACCCGGCATTTTTCCCCCCGAAAAAAGCACAAGTCCCTCAGGGTACCAGAACAGCAGATCTGCATCCCCGGCGGACAACGGGTTTAACTGACCTGGACCAGCGCGACCAGACCAGTCCCGTGTCCTAACCACGCCGACATGCCCACTCCAGAAGAGGGGGTAGGTATGCGTGTCGATCTAAAACATGAAAAGAGGGCGCCACCCAGACGGTCCCATTTGGACCGTGCTCAGTGGCCCACCCCAAGGGCGTGAGACCCCTCTACCTATGTTCTGATCTATTCCGTTAACATCCCCCAGATATGAACGAGAATTCATCGAGACAACCTAGTAAACTGGCGCTCAGAAGAGACAAAACTCCATCCCAGTTGCCCTATAAAAACGCTGTTTTAATAACAAGCAACCAAGGCGCACTTAGCCCCTGTGTGATTCTTAACAGAAACACACGAGCTTTGCGTCGAGACCCAAACACATCAATGGATAGTCTAGCAAGACACCAAACATTGTTCCTCCAAGTCGCCTGGGAGAACGACACGGAGCCGTCGTGCTTCATGTTCCTTCCTCTTTTTATTTAAAAAAGAAAGAAACACAGACTGACATGAATCCCACGTGACGCAGCTGAGGGTAATTTTTTTTTACATTTTTACATCCCACCACCCTCGCCATAGGGAGGAGACGGAAATCCCCAGAGAGACTTCCCACACGAGCTGTATAGATTGAAAAGAATATATTGCAACATTGAGCTACGTAATACTTGGGTTAGGGCCCTCCGAGGAGGAGGCACTGAACCAATACACACTCAATAATCAAATTGAATCGAATACACACACAATAGAGCAGAACTCCTTTTTGAAGTTCTACTCACCTTGACAATCTGAGGAGGAGGCTCTGAACTCTGAGGAGGCTCCCTCACAGGGAAGGAGAATCCGAACTCACAGAAGGCCCGAGGAGGAGCTTCGTGAGGAGGAGCTCTGACAACTCCCTGAAACAGATCCATAACATGGACCTGAACAACCCACGGAAGTCTTACCAACAGAGACGCGCTCAGTGATGTACTCTATGGCGGAGGAATTTCCGCGGTGCACACGCCCAATCTTCCAGGGAGTGGGACCAGGAAACTCCCCCCCCTCCCCCTCTTGCCCTGTAACGTGCCGAACAGCAACGTAACAGGAACCTTGAAGGACAGGAGGTTTTAACCCCTGACCAATCAGAAAAGGGGAGGAAAGGATTACCAGTTCAACCCATGATACGATGTAATGACAAGTAGAGCATGACACAGTCATAGCCCGCTACATGAAGCATCGAACAGCCTCACATAGCTCATGTGCTAACCTGCTATCTGATTTTTACTAAGGAAAAAACACAGAACAGAGAGGGCCCCCTTTAAGGGCCCCGGTACCAGACTTACATATGTGCTTCTGTGGGCCAAACCTAACCCAGTTGTAGATCACAAGACACACACAACCCTTCATCACAACAAAAAATGGCAAAAGTACACTCTTGCTACAGAGGAACGCCGTTTTTCATAACGAGAGAATACTGAATCCTCGATTACGTATTGGCCACATTCCTTGCCAAGCACACATGATAAGTGACCAAACAATCTTTTCTTTAGGAAAAAATTGTTTCTCAAGCGGAAAGCACAACCCCAGCAATTAAGCAGAGGGTTACATCGTATCCCCACAAACACAGTGACAGAATATATTGTAAACAACATGTCTGAGAGGAGGGTGGGGAAGCCCCAGGGAAACCGGGGGGACCACCCCTCCTTCCTTACCCTTGATATGACCAAGTTGAACAGGTAACCCTGTTAATATGTGAACACACTGTTCATTGTCATTACAGGCTGAGAAAAGAATTCATTCCTCAAACACATGTCACTAAGCATAGCTTCATAGGTTAATTAACCCTCTTAGTTGTGAGTTCACGTTACATGAACACACATGTTCTCATCACAACTAACCAGATAATTTTTACACATGTAAACAACAACCCGATTTCTATGGAGAGAGAAGCTATACCAGTGACAAGACAATTCACACACAACACGCGTCGTATCCTCAATGTATTGCAGCAACACACGTTTTGGAAAACATCGTTATTACAAAACATTTAGAAGGGAAGGAAAGAAGAAGTGTTTAAAGTCCGGTCGGGACCTTCCTACCCTGAGTGCAGGCCAAGCGAACTGCAATCTGGCTAACGGGACACCGAAGTTGAACACAGCATCTCCTGTGTTGGCGACGAGGGTAACGTCGTTGCGCCACCCAGCCGCTACGTTTCTCCATATTGACGCAGTCCTCGCTGGCAGGGCTCCCGGTGTAGGTTCGACTAACATCCTCTGTCAAAGATGACGTCGTAGTCAGAGTGTTCAAGGCATGTTATAGTCATAGAAAACGTTCAACAGTGTAGCATTAAGCTAACAGCCGTCCGACTGATAGCAACAAGCTAACGTTTACTAGCCTGGTAAACACAGCGAGCTAGCGCCGCAGCTAACAGCTGACTGGTTAACACAGTAGGCCACAACTAGCACGCCAGCTAAGCAGCTATCCGACTGATAGCAACAAGCTAACGTTTACTAGCCTGTAAACACAGCGAGCTAGCGCCGCAGCTAACAGCTGACTGGCTAACACAGTAGGCCACAACTAGCACGCCAGCTAAGCAGCTATCACCTGAACCGTACACAACGACATAACAAGCCACACTTCAGACAGGCCGCTGTCCAAGTCCCTCCCCTAAGAGGGAAAAGAAAATGAATGTCAAACACAGTTTTCAACGGTGATCCAGACATACAGCGGGGCCAGCACAGTTCCCATTTCGGGTTGCAGCCGACTTTGAGCATGGAACTCCCGATAAAGAAGATCCTATGCCCACATTTCCTCGTTAGGGTGTACTTTCATTTTTATATGAAAGGTGGGGCCTGCACGGGACAGAGAAGCATCCGCTCGAGAATCCTGGGTTCACCAGGACCTGGTCGCGGCCCACTAGATTGACCATCATGGGCGTCAGACCAAGATCCTCCGACCGCCGTTTAAGCCGAGCAGAGGACCCCAGCCTGGAGTCTGCGTTTCGTAAATTGTCAGCTAACCCCCACAGCATCAACAACAACCAGAGCTCGCAGTCCAGCTGTGTGGCCGGAGGGCAACCCCATCCAGCCGCAGCAAGGAGGACTGTAGCTGGGGAGCATGTCAGCGGCGTGAGCTCCTAATACGAAAAAGCCGTTGAAGGTCAGAATGATCATCATCTTCCAGACACTCCAGTAACGAAGACAATATCGCCGTATTTTCTCGAAATAGTGAGAGAGAAAATAAAGATATGATGTCAACGTATCTTCCCGTTCTTTAGTTTTCCAACTTTCTTCTACTAACAACTTCGTCAAGTGGGGATCTACCGAAGGCACTTCCTTGTGGTGAAAGTGAAGAAGGAGGCGAGTAGGTGACCACACACCTGCTTATGAAGGTAAGCGGATGGGGGTGTGGCCAGACGAATGTTGGGATGTAAAGGTACATGGTGGAATTTTTTATTCAGTGCTCGTGCACGAAGTGAAGTACAGTGCAGTATGATGCTGAGCGAGATCCATAACGAAACAGAACCCTGGAATCCAGGATACCAACTCAAAACTTTCTCTCAAATCACACAAGTCCACATCAATCTGGTTTTAGAGCACAATCTCAGCCAGTACTTTAGTTGTAAATTATATAATATCTGCCATAGACAAAATAAAACATTGTGGTGCACAATTTGTAGATCTGTCAAAAGCATACGGTTGACCATTCTCTTCTTTTAAATAGACTACACAGCGTTGGTTTTTGATGCAAATGCTTGCAGTTGATTGAGTGGATATCAAGTTCATCTTTATGCCGATGACACTGGTGTATTGCTGACTCTACAACTAGCCATTGAGACCATGCAACTCCCATGTAATGCTCTGCATATGTAATTCAAACAAAACAAAATTCATGATTCTCTAGGGCTAGAGATATTTTATAAAAAATTTTGATATATAATAATAATAATAATAATAATAATTCATTACATTTATATAGCGCTTTTCTAGACATAAGCGCTCCCCACAACGTACAGTAGGGTGGAAATTGCCTCGTTCACCACCACTGGTAGCACCAGTGTTAATTTCGTCAGCTGTTTTTTATTTTAGTTTTAGTCTTAGTCATGTGTCAAATGCTCTTTTTCGTTTTCATCGTATTTAGTCACCGTAATTTATTTTTCATTTAGTCAGTTTTAGTCAACTACAGGTCTGAGCATTTTAGTCTTCGTTTAGTCTCGATTTAGTCTTTTTTGTTTAGTCTCGCCGCTCAGTTACAGCCTCATAAATTGGTGTGAGCAAAAAAAGCTAACGTTACGTTAGTGCTAGCTGGTTAGACTTATGTAAGCTATTTAATGTGTTCTATTGTGGTGGATCAACATAATGTAGCGATCCGTCATGCAGTAATGTAGGGAAGAAAGAGGAGAGTTTCTTTTTCTGTATGGTGCTTTATTTCCAGCTCAATATGGGGTTTTACAGGTTGATAATTCCATTATCATACACAACACAGCTGCCTACCTGCTAATACGCTCAAAATACGCTAGCTTCACAACAACAACGTAACATGCGGTCCGTCCTCCCATATCTCCTGGGTGGAAACAAACAACACCCCCAGCATAACAGTGGTGCCCCTAAGACCATACAACGAGAGCGACACACACCCACGGAACCATGTGTTGGGGATAAGGGTTCCGCATGGACAATTATGTTTGTTACTTTCCTGTCGGCAAACGAGCAAGTAGCAAGTCAAATTGAACTTGATGTTGAATAAACTTTTAGCAAGGTTTTATTTTTCAAACTATACATTTTGTGTCATAGTTTTTAGTCAACGACATGGCATGAATAATTTAGTCACGTTAGTGTCACATGATCTCCATTAATGTGACGTCTCGTCTCGTTTTCATCGGGGGAAAAAGCTTTGTTGACGACCATATAGTCATCATTTTCATTGACTAAATGAACACTGGGTAGCACCCAATATTGGGCTACGCAGGCTCAATGGCTGCCATACACTGGCACCAGGCACACATCACACTACACAATGGCTGAACGGCTCAGGAGACAGGGATTGATATCAACCAATTAAGGGGAAGGGATATATCAATTGCGAATGTGTCATTGGAAAGAATTACAAAATAACAAATATTGTGGCATCTGGCTTGATGAGAGCCATTGTCTACCATATAGACAATCTTGCCAGTAAATTGTCTTCTTGTACAGGAACAGAACCAGCTTCCCAATGACTAGCTGAAAGAGGGTAATTTAAGCAGTTTTTCTGTCTGTCTTGGATTATGAAGATGTGATTTATAGAAATGCTGCTCCTTCCACTATTAAACCCCAGACACAGTCTATCATTCTGCTCTCAGATGTATTACTGGCGATAGATATGGTGCTCACCACTGCATCCTGTGTGATAAAGTGGGTTATTCTTCTCTGGCAGAGAGGCTAAATAAACATTGGTATCTGTTCATCTTTAAGGCCATTGCAGGAAATTACCACTTTGTATCACAGTGTTGCTAGATTTAAACTATGGACCCTGTCTGGTATGCTCACATGAATGGCTTATAAGCAGGGGTGTAAAAAGTATGCAGAAAGTATACTTAAGTGAAAGTATGGGTACCGTCTCAAAATCGTACTCAAGTAAAAGTCAGAGTATCTGGCTAAAAACACACTTAAGTAAAAGTAAAAAAGTTTCTACTTTTAAATGTACTTAAGTACTAAAAAGTAAAAGTAAAAACCTTTTTTTATTCCGGGGCAATGAAATGTTCCGTCATACTGAGACATAGCACTTGTTTTTCACATGTGTATATAATGTAAATAACTGATAGATATTAGATATTATAACTATAGACGCTGAGGAGGACAGCTGCCATGTATGTATGTGTGTGTCTCCAGTCAGACGGGCGCAGACAGGGGCCTTTATCAGCTGAGCTCTCAGCCCTCAAAAATAAGACATTGTCCAGGGTCATCCACAGAGGCGCGTTATATCAACATTCTGGAACCGCACAGACTCTTCGGAGGGGGGGGGGGGGGGGTAGGGCAGCACACTGGCTGGCGTTGTGTCACTTAGTAACGAGAGAAGGGGCGTGGCTACGGGGCTGGCCGCCGTTGCTAGGGGAAAGGCGTTATAGCTGTGAGTTTCTTCCGGTTTAAAGTAAGACTAACCAGACTAGGAGACGAGGCATACGCGTAGACACGTTGACAGAGAGACATCAGTAAGCTGGAGGGTGGGGGATGGGAGGCCCTCCACCCTCCGGAGCTACGAGATAGCTAGCTTCGGCTAACAGGGAAGGTTTTTGGCTAACCACTGGGCCGCAACAAACAATCGAGCTGATAACAGGAGAGATCGATAGAATAATGAATTCAATAGACTTTTCAAAGACTTTCAGAACTGTTTCCATCTTGTACGAGTCTATGTTACCAAATTACTGAAACTCAACAGCAAAATGACAGAGCTCATGGTTGTGGCCCCCAAGGCACTGCTCGGGAAGGTTGGAGATCTCCTCCTCCACGTTGACGGCTGTTCCATCTCCCCGTCTCTCTAAGTCCGTAACCTGGGCGTCACCCTTGACTCCACACTTTCATTTCACTCCCACATCAAATCCGTCACCAAGTCTGCCTTCTACCACCTCAAAAACATCTCCCGTCTCCGACCCTCACTCTCAGACTCTGTGGCTGAGACCCTGATCCACTCATTCATCACCTCCCGGTTGGACTACTGTAATGGAGTCCTGTTCGGGGTACCCAGCAAAGCCCTGAACAGGCTCCAGTATGTTCAGAACTCAGCTGCCAGGGTTCTCACTCACACCAAGCCCTGGCAGCACATCACCCCCACCCTCATCCACCTCCACTGGCTTCCAGTCAAGTTCCGTATCACCTTCAAGCTCCTGCTCCTCACCTACAAATCCATCCATGCCCTCGCCCCCCGATACCTGTCTGATCTCCTCCACCAGTACACTCCATCCCGGAACCTACGATCCTCTGATCTGGGTCTCCTCTCCATCCCTCGCACCAGGTTACAGACTTTTGGGGACAGAGCCTTCAGCGTGGCGTCCCCTACCCTCTGGAACTCTCTCCCCCCCGAAATCCGCAACGCCCCAACCCTGGACACCTTCAAATCCGCTCTAAAAATACACCTCTTCACCAAGGCTTTTCCCCATCAGTTAGTTTAGATTAGATTAGGTCCATTATCCCTTACCTTCCCTCATCCCCCCTTCCCCCCCCCCCCCTATTTTCCTTGCCCTATTTTTTGTCCTGATTGTGAAGCGACCTTGGGTTCTATGAAAGGCGCTATATAAATTTGATCTATTATTATTATTATTATTATTATTATTATTATTATTATTATTATTATTATTATTATTATTATTATTATTATTATTATTATTATTATGTTTATGGAATAAACATAACGTTTCAAGGAAAGGTACTACGTTTCCAGTGTGTCGATTCTTCTGATTACGGATGTACCAATACGAGGTGATACAGTGAGATAACCATCAACCGATGACACAAACACAACACAGAGGGAACTTCACGGAACCACAGGTGATGAGTTGATTACTGGCTGATAACACGAGAATCCAACAATACTATCGTTTGTGGCCATTTTCTGTAGCTTCTCACTCTGACTTATCTTTTTTTTTATTTTATCCACTTTTTCTCCTTATTTTTCAATTTTTCTCCCATCCCAATTTCGCCTCGCCAATTCTCCCTTCCCCTGTCTCGAAGGTTGCTAGACTATGCCTCCCACTGGTCGGCTGCAGTGAGGACCAAGCCTTGCATCACGTGTCCCCTCCGGTACACAAGGAGGCAGCTGTCGCATCTTTTCACCTGAACAGCACGATCTCTCAGTGGCCCCCGATACTTCCTGATTCTGCTGTACAGGCGCACCAACCGACCTGTAGGAGTCGCTGTCCACAACGTCCAATCCCCACCCACCGGATTTCCCACCCTCTAACACTGCCAATTGTGTCAGTATGACGACCGGCCAAGCCGGTAGCAACGCCGAGAGCTGGGCTCGATACCAGCATATCCTGCGTTAGTAGGGAGCGCCTTGCCCACTGCGCCACTCAGCCGCCCTCACTCTGACTTATCTAAACAATTTATTCAATGTATAATTATCACTTAGAAAGAGAGAGAGAGAGATATATATATATATACTGTATATATAGAGAGACATACATAGAGAGGGAGACATAGAGAGAGAGGGTTTCTGTGTGTGGTGATGGTGTTGCTTTAACACATTATTGAGGTGTATGTGAGAGTGTGTGTGTGTGCATGTGTATGTTGAGTGTGTGTGTGTGTGTGTGTGTGTGTGTGTGTGTGTGTGTGTGTGTGTGTGTGTGTGTGTGTGTGTGTGTGTGTGTGTGTGTGTGTGTGCGTGCGTGCGTGCGTGCGTGCGTGCGTGCGTGCGTGCGTGCGTGCGTGCGTGCGTGCGTGCGTGCGTGCGTGCGTGCGTGCGTGCGTGTGTGTGTGTGTGTGTTCATGCATGTACACATTTGTTGTTACGTGGGTGAGTCGTCAACATCTGCCATCTAGAAATGACTGCTGATTACAAACATCTAACAACCACCCTGATATATACTGATTTATATAATCTATGAGTCATATATGTAAGGGATAATGTATAGCTACGAGGTCATTGTCGCAAAATAATTGACTGATTTATATAATGTATTAAGTTATGTATTAACAGATTAACAGTCACTAAAAACTCTATGAAGACAAAAGAAAATCAGTGTTGACGTATGATTGATTGATTGATTTTAGTTATCTTTTAAAAAATACATCGACATCAGCACAAATGAAATAGAAGTGGATGTGGAAAACACCAAAAACTACCTCTCCCCTTTAAGCTAGGTTAGTGCCTTGGTCCGTATCCACTTCCATTCATTTGTGCTAGGCTAGCTTAGCGGCCGGATAGCTTTCTACTGAACGCACAAAGAGAAATTGGTATCTTATCTTCTCGTCTGACTCTGGAGAAGAGGATAAGCGCATTTCCCATAATGTACAATGTAAAGCTGTGATGGATCACGGTTTATGTGGGTTTTATTTTAGTTTATTCTAAGGTGCTTTGGCTATATTTCGTCTTTCTGTGAGGGTCAGCTGTCTATTTCGTCTTTCTGTGAGGGTCAGCTGTCTATTTCGTCTTTCTGTGAGGGTCAGCTGTGAGGGTCAGCTCCAGTTAATTGCCATGCAGCATGACAGATGTGTGGGCTTGATTGCCACCTGATTAGTGTCAGGTGTGCAGTGCCTTGAAGTAGGTTTGGTTGACGGTGTTCGGATGCTTGTCCATTTCATGTGTATCCCTCAATAGTAGAGGAGTGTCCCAAGCTCATGCTTCTAGAGTTTTCTCTGTCTCGAGTGCTATTGTTTTTCTTGCTGTTTTCAACTGCTAGGCAGTGGTGGTTATTTTGGAATTTTTACCCAGTTATTTTAAACTGGTGTTTTGTGTTTCCTACAGTTTAATTTGTATTTATTTTATTCTTGTGTTTTCCCCCACCCTCTCTCATCGCTCAGCGATTCCAGTGGTTACTTTAAGATTCCCCTTTTTGTGTGTGTCTGCGTGTGTGTCCTACACGCGTGTTGCTTTTTAACAGCGGAGCAGTGCAAGAATGTGACAATTTGACCATGTGACCGCGGCAACGCGGGAGAGCGGCAGTGCGGAAATAGGCTGTCTCTAAGACAAACTCTAACCTTAACCAGCTCCTTAACAGCGCCTAAACTTAACCGTTCTAACCTTAACCAACTCCGAAACAATGCCTAACCTTAACCTTAACCTTAACCATGCCTAACCTTAACCTTAACCATAGAAAGAATATTGCCATTCTCTAAGACAAACTCTAACCTTAACCAGCTCCTTAACAGCGCCTAAACTTAACCGTTCTAACCTTAACCAACTCCGAAACAATGCCTAACCTTAACCTTAACCTTAACCATGCCTAACCTTAACCGGCGAAAGAATACACGTTAAAAAAAAAAAATTGATGGGATTTGAACTCGTCAACAACGGACCGCAGGACCGCAGGACCGCTGCTCTGCCAGGTGAGCTGAAGCGCCGAATGAAAATCATGGCGGATTAGTGCGGTTACATAATTCCGCAAGCTCTGCCGCTCCGCTCCGCGGGGCGTGTCGCAGCCAATCAGGGAAAACGCGGAAGCAAAGGCAGCACTGCTCCGCTGTTATTAAGCAATAGGCGTCCTACACCCCCCCACCCCCCCCCCCCCCCCCCCCCCCAATCCTGACAAAAGCATTATACAATGTAAAGCATTGCCACAGATGGGGAGAGTCCCCTGCGTGAATCAAACATACTCACGTTGTTTAACTGAGTCAGGTTACAGGCAGTAGGTACAGTAGGGTCAAAATAAGCAGCAGCAGCTGTAATTAGATACAGAACGTGAAACCATTACCCAAAACAATCCTCTCCAAAGTGGCTCTTCAGTCATCTATATACCGTATCATGGAAGCTATTATTTCCTGAGTGGCCCTTGATAGAATAAGACAATCACCTATGTAAGGGAGCAGATGACAGAAAGCTCCACCTACACATGGCTTGACTACATGCCTCAGCAGCCACAGACATAGAGCCATCAATACTTACTTTTTCCCCAATTTTGAAGTGTGACACTGCCCGTCAGAATGCTAATCCTGTAGTCGTAATGTTTTCATTTATTTATTTTATTTATTTAAAAATGTTTGGACTTTATAGTGTTTTTGTTTTGTTCTTGATTTATTGTGATGTTTCTTCTTGACTTGTTTAACACTTTAATCGCCATGGGTTAAATTCATAATTTACCATCCCTCGCCAGCTCTATTTGTCTATGGAGAAGTTCCCCTTCTTTGCAGGGCTATAACTTTTTAAATTCTATTGCTAAATTGCCATTATTATGGCCCGTTCAATGTCCTATATGTATTGTTCAGGGTGTAGCAACGTTAAAATTTTTCATTCACATATTCATACTAAAATATGGTCTAAAGTATAAGTATGTTTTTATCGTTTTCTGCAGCTTTCTTCAGAACGTGATTTATAGCCCTAAATGCATTATATTAATGATCAAATACAGTTTGGTAGGAATCTGTGCGAGATAAAAAGTTTCAACTGGACGTACTTCTAGAAGTTTCTACGCATCATCTGATGTTGACCGGATGGGCGGGGGATCGTTTATAATTCCGTGGGCAGCGTTAGATGATTCATCCAGAGTGGGTCATATGTTCATCAGATCAGTTAGTATAGAATACGTTAGAAAATAACGCTGAATCTTACCGTGGCTTCCTCGCGCCGCTGGCAGATGAGCGTGGAACAGATTTTTTTCTATTATGGGATGTAGAAATGCCCGATCCATTTCCAGGTTGTATAATAGTATATACGTCCAAATAACGTTGTTTATTGAGTTAGGGCGAGCAATCTATTATCCAGTGTTTCAAGATGGAGTCGCGGGAGCTATAGCGAGTGGCCGGACCACATATGGATGAGTACTACCGGTTCAAAGGTTAATATCCGGTTGGCGATCTGCCGATCGGCCACCAGATGGCGCTCTTGAACCGCTAGAGAGTTGAGAGGAGATCAGCAGTGTGTCTCAGGGCTCCGGAAAGGAAATATGATTTCGATGACAGATTTTTGAAATATTGACATCAAAGACGAGTTACGGCGTCTTCGGCAGAATGAGCATGGCTCGGAATGACGTGAAAACTCGTCCGCGGCGATCATAGTGTTAAAGAAGACGTGTCCGGCCCATGGGGACATTAACGTGTGTTGTCGGGCCATACAAATACATTTGATTTGATTTTAATGTAGACAGGGAGGAGAGCAGCATTGCACTGGGTTCAGCTCAGTAGGGAGAGTTACTATAATAAATAAATAGATAAATAAATTTTGAAGAAGTCTTTATTCATCATGCAGGAACACACACATGCAATTTTTTTGGGTCGCCGATGAAATTGAGTCTTTGCGCTTGACCCATCCCATCGCCCTTCCCCCCCCAGGGCAGCCGGGAGCAGATAGGGGCTGCGGCGTGCTCCTGTCCGTCTTCGTCAGGGAATGCGACAGCGTTAGCGATCTGTTGTGCATGTTTTTCCATTGGGTTTATCTTATCGGGAGGTGAAACCCTTGCGAGCACGGGGGGAGAACATGCAAACTCCACACAGAAAGGCCCGGCAGTTACCCCACCTGGGTAACTGGCAACACGGCAACCTGGTCCCCAAGCGGGAATCGAACCCTGGACCTTCTAGCTGTGAGGCGACAGTGTTAACCACTACACCACCGTGCCGGCGTGCCACCCAAGCTGAGGATTATACGCAAGCCTGCAACTCTCCGGGTGGTGAATTGTGTTGGGAGGGGAAGAGAGTGCACCTCATGGTACCAAAGCACCTCAAAGGCGCTTAAAACAAAATTACAAACATCACAAAACAAACTGGTCAGACTACTACTTGACCTGAACCCCAGAATCCACCTCACCCCTGCCCACTTTGACAACCTAGGATGGCTTAGAGTAGACGACAGAGTACAGCAACTTGCAATGGGCCTGGTCTACAAGATACACTATACGACCGGGGTGCCCATGTACATGTCAAAATACTTCCCAAAGGTCAGTGAATACCACAACCACTACACCAGAGGAAGCTCAACAAATCATGTTAAACCCAGATTCGACTCAAACAAGGGACTAAACACGTTTCGCAATTATGCCACAACAATGTGGAACGCCCTACCCAAAGCTGTAAAGGAATGTGAATCCCTGCCCACATTCAAAACCGCTCTTAAAGAGCACCTACGGGAGGCTGCAATTCGAAACTGGCCACCGTAAATGCCCAAAACCCCCACCACCTCCTAATAGACTCCTCCCCACCGCATGTATATATTCCCTCCCCGCCGTATGTATATTTCCCTCCCACCCACCCACCCCCTCCTAATGTACAGTCTCCCCTCCCCATCATATGTATATACTCTGTCAGGATCTAGGGGTAACAGTACTGTATATTTGAATACCGCTTATGTCACAAATGTATCAGTACTAAATACCTATATGTCCCTATGCCATAAATGTCATGTATGTTGTGTATGTCATAAATGTCTATATGAATTGAAAATGGGGGACCCTGATGGAAACAAGACAAACGTATTTCTCAGGTCTGCATCCCCTTAACAATTGTATGTATTGAGCCGTACTGTATTGTACCCATTCTGCAATCTGTTAAATAAAGTTTTCATTCATTCATTCATTCATTCATTCATTCATTCATTCATTCATTCATTCAGAGAGCAAACAATGATCATCACCTCATTCTGAGGCTACAACGCACACACACACACACGCACGCACACACACTGTTACACGCAATTCAAGGGTGGATACAAGTCTCAGGCTGCTAGTGGCTTCGGGAAATCTGATCATGCGGCCATCTTGCTTTCTCCAAAGTACAAACAAAAAATCAAAAGCACACCGGTAGTCTCGCGAGAGGTGCAGAAATGGGATGTGGCGTCAGAGGAGACGCTCCAAGCTGCGCTTGAGTGCACAGACTGGAACGTGTTCCGCGACACAGATAACATTAATGTCTACACGGAGACAGTGCTGGACTTTGTTCGTACTTTGGTGGAAGAAACAATCCCCACTACCACAATTAAAGTTTACCCAAATCAAAAACCCTGGGTAGACAAATCCGTCCGTGAAGCTCTGAAAGCGCGCACCAAAGCAACGACGGCCTGGTGGCAGGCAACATGAATGACCACAAGGTGGCGCGATACAACGTAAGGAGGACAGTAATAGAGGAGAAAACGGCGCTACAGGGATAAAATTGAACTCCAGTTTGAACAGGCTGACTCCAGAGCTATGTGGCAGGGGCTCAAAACGATGACAGACTACAAAGGCACCTCCCTCAAACTGAACAGTGACATCTCCTTAGCAAATTACCTCAATACCTTCTATGCGAGGTTTGATGCTGGTAATAACAACACCAGCCCACAAGCCACGGCAATGGGGGGGGGGGTCTGCTGCTGATGGAGACTCAGTGTTCAGGGTAACAGAGCATGAGGTGAGGCGGACCTTTAAAAAAGTGAATATCAGGAAGGCAGCAGGACCGGACGGCATCCCCGGCCGCGTCCTAAAAGTCTGTGCCGACCAACTGGCCCCGGTATTCACTGACATATTTAACCTGTCCTTAGAACAGGCTGTCATCCCCACCTGCCTGAAGAAGTCCACTATTATCCCTGTACCCAAAAAATCCAAGCCTGTTTGCCTCAACGACTACCGCCCTGTAGCTCTCACCTCCATAGCCATGAAGTGCTTTGAGAAGCTAGTAAAGGGCTACATCTGCTCCTCCCTCCCCATCAACCTGGACCCCCTGCAATTTGCATACCGCCCCAACAGGTCCACGGAGGATGCCATAGCCCATGTGCTGCACACAGCAGCATCACACCTGGACAAGAGGAAGGGGAACTATGTGAGAATGCTATTCATCGACTACAGCTCGGCATTCAATACCATAGTCCCCTCCAAACTCATAGCCAAGCTCAGGGACCTGGGCTTGAACTATGACCTCTGCCAGTGGGTCTTGGACTTCCTGACGGGCAGACCCCAGGTGGTGAGAGCAGGCAACTGCACCTCCTCATCCATCACCCTCAACATAGGGGCCCCCCAGGGCTGTGTTCTGAGTCCCCTCCTCTACTCCCTGTACACACACGACTGTGTGGCTCAGCGGAGTAGCAACACAATCATCAAATTTGCTGACGACACAGTAGTGGTGGGCCTGATCTCTGCAAACGACGAGAGGGCCTACCTGGAAGAGGTCAAGGTCCTGGCGGGATGGTGCCAGGAAAACAGCCTCTCCCTGAACGTCAGCAAAACAAAGGAGATGATTGTGGACTTCAGGAGGTCGGGGGTCAAGGACTACAGCCCCCTCAGCATCGACAGGGCACCGGTTGAGAGAGTGAACAGCTTTAAGTACCTCGGAGCCCACATATCCGAGGACTTGACATGGACCACACACATTGACAGTGTTGTGAAGAAGGCACGACAACCCCTCTACTTCCTCAGGCGCCTAAGGAAGTTCCAAGTCAGTCAGAAGATCCTTAAGAACTTCTACTCATGTACAATAGAGAGCATCCTGACTGGCAACATCACCTCCTGGTTTGGGAATAGCACTGCACAAGACCGAAGCAGACTACAAAGAGTGACACGTTCAGCCGAACGCACAATTGGAGGGGGGCTCCCCACCCTCCAGAACATTTACAACAAGCGGTGCAGGGGCAAGGCTAAGAAAATCATTAAGGACTCCAGCCACCCGAACAACTGCCTCTTTGAACTGCTGCGGTCAGGCAAGCGATACCGGAGTCTCAAGGCGAGCACAGAAAGACTCAGAAGAAGCTTCTATCCCCAGGCCATCAGGCTGCTCAACGAACAATGAAAGCTCAACGAACAATGAACACTACACAACAACCATCAAACGCACATAGCACACACATCCACATGCACACACTCACTTTAAACAAACACACTGTAGCACCCACTCCCCACACTTTATATTTATTCATAAAGGATTTGCACTACAACTCGTACACCTTACTGTAAATTGTACCTAAATTGTACCTCATCCCATTTCTGCTTTGCACTATATAGTATTGTATATTAGTACACTGCATAGTATATTGTATATTATATGGTAACTCAGTTACGTCTATTCTGCATCGAACATTGTACATATGTCTATACTGAACATTGTGACCTCATTTTCTACTTCTAATTTACATGCTATACTATGTTATTTGATACTTATCTTGTCTAGCACAGTCTCTGGAGCGTAACAGTAAGAAGCATTTTGTATAAAAGTATTCTGTACTTCTGTATGACAACTATTAAAGAAACTTGAAACACACACACACACACACACACACACACACACACACACACACACATGAACACAAGAACACGCCAACACACAAGGCGCACACACAATAATCTCCGGCTGATTTACATAACCTACACACTGTACAAATGATTGCTTCTCATACAAAAACATGTGCACAAACACACAATCACACCCACATACACGCATGCACACACCCAAGGTCAATACAGCTTTGTTTGGAGCCAATATTACCTGCTGAATGCTCATACTGAAAGACTTTTCCAAGGCCTTGGATTTTTCCCAGGACATGACATAACAACACAACGTTCCTCTCTCTCTCTCATACAGAGGCTGCCTGCATACTGTAGCTTCTGTGAAGTATGAGATTCTCAAGGACTCTCTCTCTCTCTCTCTCTCTCTCTCTCTCTCTCTCTCTCTCTCTCTCTCTCTCTCTCTCTCTCTCTGAGCCCACTGAGTTTACCCTTCTTCCTCTTGAGTCTACTCTCTCTCCTCTAGACCTCTTAGAGTGATAGAAATCCATTACACATTGAGTGCCAGCCATGCGGAGCGCTAAAAGGCTCCGTATGCCAGCGTCCACTTCAATGATAGAGCTCTCATATTTGCAAACGCATAAACTATGTCTTAAATTATGGCTATGTGTCTAATCTGGCCGTCGCTTATCAATGACTTGTTTGCAGTCAGCATTGTCGAAACGTATTGTTTTTTAATCGGTTCATTTACATTTACATTTAGTCATTTAGCTGATGCGTTTATCCAAAGCGACTTACATGTTCTGTACGACAAGCCATCAGGAAGGGCACAACTCTATCAGCTGAGCAACAATGTACATCAAAGTGTTGAGTGCTACAGTGTAGGTTAGTTTATTAGGACAAGTGCATGACAGTACGGTTAGTTAGGGTTAGACCTTTATTTTATTTTTATTTTTTTATTCAGATAATGGTTGAAGAAGTGCGTCTTTAGTCGACGGCGAAAGATTGGACGTGTTTCGGCTGTCCTAACTGGGGTGGGTAGTTCATTCCACCATTGTGGGGCAAGGACTGAGAATAGGCGACTTCTCTTTGATGACCCTCCCGGAGCTTGGATAGGAGTAGGTCTGAGGCGGCCAGAAGATGCAGAGCGTAGGGGTCTTGAGGGTGTGTAGTTAGAGACCATTGACCGGAGGTAGGCGGGAGCGGTTCCCTTTGCCGCACGGTATGCTAGGTCGAGGGCCTTGAAGCGGATTCGTGCAGCAATGGGGAGCCAGTGCAGGTCCCTAAGAAGTGGGGTGACATGGGCCGACTTCGGTAGGTTTGAGATCAGGCGGGCCACTGCGTTCTGAATGAGTTGAAGAGGCTTAGTGGCAGTGGCCGGGAGGCCAGCGAGCAGTGCGTTGCAGTAGTCGAGGCGGGAGATGACTGTTGATTGGACGAGGAGTTGGGTGGCTTCTTTTGTCAGGAAGGGGCGGATCCTTCTGACGTTGCTCAGGAGGAATCGGCAGGTTCTGGTTGTCGCTGCGATGTGAGCAGAGAAGTTCAATTGGTCGTCGAGGACAACACCAAGGTTCTTGGCGGTCAGGGACGCGGTCACAGCTGCATTCTCGACTGTGATGGAAAGGTCGGTCAGGGGGGAGGATTTGGCCGGCAGGTGGAGCAATTCTGTTTTGCTTAGGTTCAGTTTGAGGTGGTTGGTCGTCATCCAGGCGGAGATGTCGGACAGACAGGCCGAGATCCGCTCAGAGACGTGGATATCTGAGGGAGGGAAGGAGAGGAAGAGTTGAGTATCGTCGGCATAACAATGGTAGGAGAAGCCATGAGACGTGATAATGTTACCCAGTGATTTAGTGTAGAGGGAGAAGAGAAGGGGTCCTAAAACCGAGCCCTGGGGGACAGGGTCCCTCTCCATGACACTTGGTAGGAGCGGTCATTGAGGTATGATGACAGCCATGTCAGCGCAGAGCCAGCCACTCCCATTCCTGCGAGGGCCGCAAGGAGGATCTGGTGGTTGACTGTGTCGAAGGCTGCAGATAGATCTAGGAGAATCAGGACAGAGGAGAGGCCTTTCGCTTTTGCTAAGTGAAGTGCCTCTGTGACCGCAATGAGGGCTGTCTCTGTGGAGTGACCTGTCCTGAAGCCTGACTGATTAGGGTCTAGGAGGTCATTCTGTAGAGATAAGCAGTAAGTTGGTTGGATACAGCACGTTCAAGTGTTTTAGAAAGGAAGGAGAGAAGAGAGACAGGACGGTAGTTGCCTATGACGGTAGGGTTCATGGATGGTTTTTTTATGAGGGGCGTGACTCTGGCTTGTTTTAGGGAGGTGGGGACCACCCCCGAGTTGAGTGAGGAGTTTATGGTTGCAGTTAGGAATGGGAGGATCTCTGGTGCTATGGTCTGGAGGAGTGGGGAGGGTAGCCGGTCCAGCTGGCATGTAGTCGGACGGTTCGACGTTACCAGTGTCAGGGTCTCGGCTTCTGTAATGGGAGAAGCTGGCACTCAATGTGTTAAGAGAAATATGTAGACATAAATCACGGATGAGAGAATTGATCGCCTCAGAGCAGCAAGGCTGAAATATGTCTCCGCTCTGCATTTCTCTTTTTATTTGTATTCCCTTCCTTTGTTATTCAGCCCCATTGTCTTGCTGGTTACAGCCTCCACTCCAGCTCTGTCATTAATTTCAGATTTTTAAAGTAGAAAAAAAGCTTCCATTCAATACTTTTTCTATTCTTATTGAAGTTGTGCAACAAACACAAAAGGAGAGAGAGAGAGAGAGAGAGAGAGAGAGAGAGAGAGAGAGAGAGAGAGAGAGAGAGAGAGAGAGAGAGAGAGAGAGAGAGAGAGAGAGTCAATGGGGCCACACTCCATATCCGTAAAGAAAAAAGAACTGCATTGTCCTGAAGAAGGACTCTTGCCCACCAACATCATCACTGGTAAGACATAGGAAACAGGGCTAGGGGACCAACATTCAGAACTTACCCTTTAACAAGTGTCTTTGTTGGGTTGAGAAAGATCAAACCTTGGACAAGTTTAAAGGTCCCATGCATTATAAATGTCATTTTTCAGTCTCTAGCATTGTATTATAGTAATAGGAGTTCGTATCAATGTGTTTTAGGGTCTAAATACCATATTGGCGAATTGCTCCGTTTCAGCCCAACCCCTCTGTGCCTCTAGTAAATCGGGTCATTTTGATTTGAAGTCCCTGAGCACGTCACTGGGCGCTGTGGATAGACACAGTGATGCGATTGGCTCTGTGGTTGGAGCTAATGCCCGCCCCCATTCTACCTAGACTAGACAGCGAGTGGGGCTGCGGGACCGAGAGGAAGAGAGAGCCGAGAGGGAGCCGAGAGAAAGGAAGAGAGAGGGAGGGAGGGAGAGAGAGGGGGCACTTGGGGGGGGGGGGGTACCTGCCGGCCGCGCGCCACACGGGAGATTGAAAGAAAGAAAAAAAGGAAGAGAGAGGGAGGGAGGGAGAGAGAGGGGGCACTTGGGGGGGGGGACGACCTGCCGCACGGAGGTCCGCGCGACACACACCTCCGAACGGGAGAGTGATAGAAAGAAAAAAAGGAAGAGAGAGGGAGGGGCTTCTCTCTCTCTCTCTCTCTCTCTCTCTCTCTCATGGTATAAATGATTATTTGTGTAAATAAGGTTATACGCCGACCATTAAGAAAATACATGTTAGTTTAGGAATAAGGGGCAGGTAACTATATAACTATAAGATTTATTCTTCTTCCTGCTCCTTTTGTCCATGGAATGACTATTTATGATTTTTTTATGAAGAAACTATGATTGTATTATTCCATGTGGCAAATAAAAACTCTGAACTGAACTGAACTCTCTCTCTCTTCCCCCCCCTCCCTCCCTCCCTCTACCAGTGCAGACTGTGGTCTGACTGTCACTCAAAGTGCTTATGGGAGGAGCCAGGCCATAACAGCCTGATTTCTCGAGGCTGAAAAATGATGGTTTCGAGTACTTGATTAGAAATATAAAACAATGAATTTTTTTGAAAAAAAAATTACAAATGTCTTCAATAGACTAACAGGAATTGTGTAAAGTTGCCCAAATAGTGCTAGGAATAGCAGTGCATAGCCCCTTTAAATAACACATTTAAAAA
>NC_140174.1:132196106-132241106 GCF_963971535.1 Notolepis coatsorum | reverse complement strand
TGCAGTGTAACCAGTAAGAGTAGGTAAGGGATATACAAATATAGATATAGTATACAGGTATCTACAAATTATAATATGCAGGTATATTCAGACAAATGTGGATAAATATATATATACAGTAAATATTAATATATAGGGCGGCCGGGTAGTGCAGCGGACTAAGCGCCTGTCTACCACCACAGAGACAGTGGGATCGAATCCAGCTGTGGTGCTTCCGGGTTGGCCGACCGTCCATACTAACACAATTGGCAGTGTTAGAGGGTGGGAAACCCGGCGAGGGTGGGTCCTGGTCGTTGTAAACAGCGACTCCTACAGTTCGGTCGGGGCGCCTGCACAGCAAGGGAAGGATCTAAGAGAGGTAGTGTGACCTTCCACACGTTACACTCTCCCAGTGAGAGTCCGCGCTGCCAGGTGAAAAGAAGCGGTGGGCTGGGTAAACATGTGTCGGAGGAAGCATGTGATAGTCTCCGCCCTCCCGGACCAACGGTAGGGGGTAGAGTGCACAACGACCAGGAAGGGGATTGGGAATTGACATAACGACTAACATTGGGATGGGAGAAAAACGAAGAAAAAAAATAAAAATAAAAAAATATTAATATTAATATATAAATATATAAATATATACAGCATTATTGTACATGCTATCATACAGAGTTATATGGGTAGACTATAGTGTGAGGTAGGTAGTTATGATTACAGTGTAAGGCAGTTGTAGACAGTGAAGGCGGTAGATATGAATTGAGTATAGGCAACAGAGTACAGTATGCACTGCAATGGGGTTCAGAGTTCAGACTACCTACTTATCTATGTATATGTATGTGTACACAACTCTCCATCTGTCTATCTATCTACCTACTGTACCAATCTACCGACTGTATCTGTGTACATACCTCTCTGTCATCTACTTACAGTAACTATCATACCTACTGTATGTGTGTACCTCTCCATCTATCCATATTTCACCTGAGAGGTCCTCATTGTGTGTCCATACAGTATGTACCTTGAAACTCTATGTTTTTTTCCCTCTGCACCGCTGCCACCAAGACAGAATTCCTGCATAATTTATGTATTGTGCTCGGTGAATAACGTGATTCTGATGTCTAATCCTATCCATATTCACACTTGAATACAACCTGAACACCACCCCTCTCTCCAAAGCCCTTCTCTCTCATCTGAGCTCCTCAGCTTCCCGGTGAAGAAGAAGCAGCCTGATAACTCTTGAATGGGTTATGTGGGTTATTGTGTTAAAAGACGGATGCAACTGCCGCATTATGCCTACGGGGACGTCAACATAATGTTAACCATCTGCCCACACAAGCAGGCTGAGTACAACCGGGGGTAGTTGTTGTTCCCAAAGTAGGTTCCCAGGGACCTCTTGAGGTTCCTCGGTAGGTTACACGTAGTCCCCAACAAAAGGAGAACATGTCATTCTACTGTTATTTAATTCGCAAGAAGTTAGAACAATGAAGCTACAATAGATGTACATCCAATTAATGAGGTCCCGTTGAGAGCTGAGCTTAAAAACATATATATATACAAATAAAAATCCCCTATTTTCCCCTCACCCAGAAAGTCGTACAGGCCTGTGTTCCAAGAACACATCCTCCGCGATTGACTTTCTCCCATAGTCCACCGGATTGCCCAAACTGAGCATTGTAATCTTAATCTTCCTATGCTAATTGCCATAGGATCTAACATTTCCATTCTATTGCAATAGAATGTCGCTTTTGGTCTTGCACCTTCCCTTACTGTAATGAAGTATTGTGATAAATGACAGAAAAAATAAAATAAAAAATAAAAAAAGAGAATAAACTTTCATCGACATATTCATTTGAACCCTCTACTAACGTGTGGAAAAAAGGAAAAAAGGAAAAGATTGTAGAGCAATATTGACACCTTAATGTGAAGAACATTGGAAAAGAACAATGTAAGTTAAAATATATTTTAAAAAATATAGAGTAATGAGAAGAAAAAATTAAATAAAATAAAAATCAATGGAAAGATATAGATAAGGAATGAGAGATAGAATAATTATCAACGTGGAGAAGCCACTAGAACCGAATTAACAGATTAGATAAGATAGAAAAGCAGCGCCTTTTAGAGCTTCAATGTGCCTTCAATGGAGTGATTACTTAAATTGTTAGAATAACCTTGTAGTGTTCATACGTTTAAGTGTGGTTAATTTTTAAAATATTATTAAGGACTGATTGAACTTCATTTAATTTATTATCTGCTATGTGTATACACACCGGATGTTTATTGTTAGAGTTGTAGGCTTCGTTGTCATGGTGCCTTATATTCTAGAAGGTTGTAGAGTATACTAGTGCCTAGACTATTTTATGTTCCAGAATGATCTAAGAGACCCAGGGCATTTGAGCAATAAACCCAGAATATTCCAGATAGATCTTTTTGCAATGATATGTATTTGTCTCCTCAGAGACCAGAGACTGAAATTATAATGTATTATGAATCGTATTATACACAGTACACATTGTTATAGACGGCTTGCATATCGTCTGCTACCTTGATGAACACAATAAAGTCATTCTAACACTGGTATACATTGAGAAAGAGGCTTATCTGTTTCCGGCATTTTCGTCCTGCCTTGGGTTATTTGCTCCATTTCGATTCAGAAAATCCTCAGCTTCAATAGGTGTGTATATACCTGACCTGCGGCCGTCACTGCCCAAGAATGATAACAGCGCCGGGTATGATAGCCTTGGCTTGTAACCGGCTTTGAACAGCTTTTGCATCACCTCCTTGTATGGTAGACGTCGGATGATGGCATCTTTGCTCAAATCTTCGTAGATAAATATTGGTTTACCACCATAATTCAGATTCCCACGTTGGTTGCGAGCAAATTTGATGATGTCATCCCTTGTTGTAGTCTTCCGCAGGGTGACAATGATGACTCTTGGCCCGTTGATTCTTTGCCCCCGAGAACCGATTCTGTAAACTTGGTCCACTTCTGGCACTGTGTTTGGATCGATGTTACCCAAAATCGTTGATAACACTGTTGGAAAGTTGGGATCTTCGCAGTTTACTGCTTCATCAAGCCCTACAATGCGGATGTTATTCCGCCTGTGGTAGCGTTGGGTTTCTAGTAGCCTCTCCGTCGCTTCGTTTTTAAGCCCTTGTATTTCCCTCCGATATTCTTCTTTCACTCTTTCCATCTCTTTTCCCATCTCTGTCATGCCACCTTCGTTCGCCTTGACTGCCCGTGTAATTTCTGTCACCGTATTCTCCACTGTCGTGATTCGCATGGACTGTAAAGCGCCCGCTCTCATAACCTCTTCGAATTTAGTATCGATGTGTTCAACGTGTGCTTTGAAAGCGACCATCTGTTCTTTTACGTGTGCTTTGAAAGCGACCATCTGTTCTTTTATCAGGATAGTCAGAGAGTTGAAGTCGGGTTGTGTAATTGAACTGCTTGTGTCAGTTGATGTTATTGGAGCAGTGAGGGATCCGATGGATGTTTTTGCTATTATCTTCTCAAAATCGCCTGCTTTTTCCTTCACGGTACTTTTTTCTGATGTTCCTGTTATGTTGTCATCTATTGTCTCCCTCTCGGGGCCAGTTGTCCTTGGTCCCTGTGTATTCTCCTCTATATTCCCCGCGTCGGGGCTTGTCTCCAACGGATCTGCCACAGCGTCGCCTGTCATTTTCCTTGAACGTGTTTCAATCGGCGCCGTTAGAATTGCTGTGTCTTGTTTCCTTCCACCCTTTCTCTTATCCTTATCCATGTTGTCTTTTGATATAGTTAGTAGAGGGTCTCATCAATACATACGATGTGGTCTAATCTCTTTTGGTATTGTCCAAATAAGGTTTTTAAACGAAATTAACGATAACGGGAGCGGAGCTGTAACCAATTGCGTGCGCTACATATTGCAGCTAAACCGGAAGCTTCACACTCCAGAAGCATTACCAAAAACTACACAAAAACATGCATAGATTATGGCTAGTTTGAATATAATGGTATGGAACACCGGTGGGATAAACAAACAACACAAACGCAAAAGCGTGCTCACACTGATGAAAAAAGAACATGTGGACGTGGCTCTATTAAGCGAAACGCACATTTTAGAGGAAGACATAAATACGTTAGCGGATAACATATACCATAATATTAGTCACTCTTCTTTTGTTACGAGAACTAGAGGGGTAGCCATAGTCGTCAGACGCAAATTAAATATCGAATTGAAAGGGGTATGGTCGGATGCTGAGGGGCGCATAACTATAGCTAGGATTATACACAATAACAGGAAAATTGCATTGGCAGCGGTATATGCCCCAAATTTGTACGAAGTGGGTTTCTTCACTTCACTAACCGGAGAAATGTTAAACCATCCCGAGTACTCATATATAATAGGTGCGGATTTTAATGCCATTTGGAACCCAAGGATAGACAAAACTTACCTTACCTTTTCCAGCGAACAAAAAAATTCATCTAAAGCATTAAAAGATTGGTCGAAATCAACAGGGGTAACTGATTTATGGCGTTCACTTAACCCCATGACCCGCAAGTACTCCTGTCGTTCGACGAGACACAACACACTATCCAGAATTGATTACGTCTTTGCATCCCCGAGAATATTTGATAAATATGAAGTGGAAATGACACCCAATGCGCTATCAGATCACTGCTACTTAATCCTGAAAGCAACATTTGGTACACTATCTTCCCGGGCCCCAAGATGGCGTTTTAATTCTATGCTGCTTAACAACAATGAATTCATTACACAAATTAAAGAAGCTCTCACAATATTCCTACGGGATAATGCTAACTCTGTGCAAGATCCCAGAATATTATGGATGTCGGTAAAGACTATGATCAAGGATTTCTCGGATAGATTTTCCTCCATATTGCACAAAAATCAAAACACAAAACTATCTGAAATGGAAACGCTTTACTCAACGCTTTTTAATTCTTTAAAATACAACAACTCTACTAGACTAGAAAACCAGGTTAACATTCTAAAGACAGAGATCAAAGCAATATACAGACAAAAATCGGAATTGCAAATACGCAGCACAAGACAACAGCAGTACTTCCAAGGCTCTAAACCTAGTCACCTATTAGCCATGCGACTAAGAATGAATGCAAAATTTGCAGATATAACTGCCATTAGGAAACAACAAGCTCTAGTAACAGAACCCAAAATAATAAACGATACATTCAAAGAATTCTACTCCGATTTATATAATTCAGAAACGACCTTTGATCAAGACAAATTAGACACATATCTTAATCAAATTACTCTCCCTAAACTTACGGAGGACGACGCTAAACAGTTAGAAGTACCGATCACATTAGAAGAACTCAAGAAGGCCATATCCGGAATGAAAAACGGCAAGGCTCCGGGAATTGACGGTATCCCATCAGAAATGTACATTTCTTGCTGGGACATATTTGGACCCTTATTACTAAATATGATCTTATACTCAGTCAAAGAGGGAAGCTTCCATAAACACCAAAATACCGCACTCATTTCAGTTCTTCACAAAAAAGACAAAGACCCCACTGAGTGCGGTAGTTACCGTCCTTTAAGCCTCCTCGGAACCGATGTCAAACTGTACTCTAAGATATTAGCCATCAGATTACAAAAGCATATGACGTCTTTAGTTCATCCGGACCAAACAGGCTTCATAAAAGGTCGCCTGATCAATGATAACATAAGGCGAATACTGCACGTACTAGATGCAGACAAAGAGGACACCACACCTAAGGCGATACTATCCCTGGATGCTATGAAAGCATTTGACAGGTTGGAATGGTCGTTTCTATGGGCAGTATTAGAAAGGATGGGGTTAGGAAAAGGATTCATTGATATGATTAAAGTACTATACAAGGACCCATCGGCCAGGATTACAACAGGCACATTCATCTCCGATATCTTTCCGGTATCACGCTCAGCCAGACAGGGTTGCCCTCTTAGTCCCGGACTATTCGATCTATCATTAGAACCTTTAGCACAATTTATAAGACAATCCCAACACATAGAACCAATAGTAATCAAGGGCACACATCATAAAATTAGTTTATATGCGGACGACGTAATATTGTTCATGCAAAACCCCAACAACACATTGCCGCATATACTCAAGTTGATAGAAAACTTTGGTGATTTATCGGGATTTAAAATAAATTGGCCTAAGTCGGCTTTTCTTCCTCTTAACACCAGTGCAAAAAAAGACACAACCCTCCCAGGTGCGATACCCATGGTCAAACATTTCAGATGCTTGGGTGTGGAAATATTTCCCACCATAAGACAAACGGTGAAGCACAATTACACAAAAATACAGAACAAAATCAAAGACGACCTGGACAGGTGGGCAAAACTTAAAAACTCAGTACAGGCAAGGGTATCAATAGTTAAGATGGATGTATTACCAAGAATCAATTTCTTCAGCTCAATGCTTCCGTTACCTCCTCCAGAGGGCTACTGGAAAAGATTACAAACCTCCACATACAAATTTATTTGGAATAACAAACCACCTTGCATAAAAAGATCCACCGCACAGAGAAATAAAGCAGACGGTGGCATGGCAGTCCCAGATTTTTTACAATATTTTAAGGCCTTCACATTAAGACCATTGAAGATATGGTTTGACCCCCAGGCTTTGGTATCTTGGAGAGAATTAGAAGAAAACATGGTAGCCCCACAGAGACTGAAAGACATAGCACACACTAAACTTTCAATCAAGCATTGTGAGCGAGAATTTGGCCCAATAATTACCCATGCAATCAGAACATGGCGGGAAACACAAAAGAAATATCCTAACCCTCAAGAATGGCATAATCACACTCCCATATTCAATAACAATGCACTCTTAATGGGAAAACGACCTATAAGATTCCCTATATGGGAAGAGAAAGGCATACACTCATTAGGGGATATTTTTAATAACAAGGGCCTGTGTAGTTATGTCGAAATATGCATAAAGTTTAACCTCACCGAGTCCACATGGCTTTTTTACATACAGTTACGACTTTGTATGAGATCTCACGGTGTTCCATTACTCATACCAATTGAACACCACAGATACCACAAATTTCTCTATGAAAGAGATACATTGGGAGGTTTTGTATCAGGTTTTTATTATCAATTACTAACGTCCTCGTATGAAACCCTTCAACTAGACACTGTCTGGAGGAGGGATATACCAGACCTGGAATATGACTTTGATTGGCAAGGAGCCTGGGAAAATGTCCGACTTACATCAAGGAACCCGGATCATCAACAAATCAATCTGAACTATATTCACAGGACATACTTGACTCCTATAAGGCTGTGCAAAATGGGGCTTATACAAGACTCCAAATGCTCCCAATGTACAAATGGGGACGAAGGAACATTTATGCACATGTATTGGGACTGCCCACCAGTTAAGGCATTCTGGAAAGATGTGTCCCAACAATTATCAATACTCGTATTTTGGAATATACCTGTACACCCCGCGGTATTACTATTGAATGATGTTTTTGAGTTTGCAGTGAATCCACAACTAAAAAGATTGGTTTTATCGGGTATCACAGTAGCTAAAAAACTGATCGCATCACGTTGGTTTCAACCGGAAAAAATTTGCCGAAAAGTGTGGTTTCTTACATATCTCGATGTGATATATCAAGAAATATCTACAGCAAGAATTCTGGGGCTCAATGAATCCAAAATGTCAATGTGGTTAGAAGTGGTGGAGAGAATAAAAGCTAGCTTATAATGGTAGTGTCTGGTTAGGAGTGAGGGATAATGGAGGTACTATCCAAGAGGGGGTCCGGGAGGGGGGGGTTTGAGCTGGAGCATATGTGTGTAGGGTTTTAGAAAATAGGTATTAGGGGTATATTATATACTAACATTTATATAATTGTAATTTCGCTGGATATACACTGTATACGGTTAAAATGTTATTATAGACTATTTTTGTTTTATCCTGTTTCTGTACTTGCATATATTTTAACCACCTTTACTGAAAGTTTCATTATGCATTGTGTGTTGAGTACTGACTTTTAATAATTTTTTGTTTTGCAATAATAAAAAAAATATAAAAAAAAAAAGAAGTTAGAACAATGATAGAATATGTAAGGTGGCCATGTTTTTTTTAAGTCTACCTTTTACTCCCCAACCTCCACTGAATTCTGTAACCTATTGCTGTAAAACTTTATCCAACAACAAAGACCTTCTCATATGGGGATTCCTTAAACACAGTCTTATGTGGGTCTGTGGCTTAATGGTAATAATAATAATGATGTTTCAAATATACATGTCATTGTAAATAATAGACCTACAAGCCATAATTTAGGGATGGTCACAAATCGTGAGAGTAGCCTAGTAACGGTTCAAACTACAATTCATACAGCTGTCTCTGACTTGAGCAGAATCCCCATGGAATCATCTGTTACTACACTTTCTAAATTGCCCCTTCGACTCTTAAACCACTAGATTCTGCTTATCATTCTGCTCTTACTGTAGATTTATCACTGGTGACAGATATGATACACACCACTGCATCTTATATGAGAAAGTGGGTTGGTCTTCTCTGGCAGATAGGCGAAATCAACACTGGTATTTATCTGATATTTATCTTATCTGGTGAGAATATTCCTGTCACATTTGAAACACATGGAAATGCTGCTTCTAGTGACGTGCAGAAAAACAACTGTATACAGGCAGGCTGCAGTAGCATAATGTGCAGTCAGTTTTATGGTAGCTGTCCATTTCCAAATTACAATCATGTCGTTTTTAAGTGATTCAAGTGGGATATGTACATTTATCTAGGGAGCCTATTTTCATCCCTTCATGAAAAACTGTAGAATGATGGTAGTCTCAGTTTTGCCATTCTACCGGGCCATTCTATAAATAAGTTACCACGGTTACCATGTTAAAATGTATCCATCACCATGGTACCACTTTTGACCTTAAATAATAGCCTACCGTGGTATAAGTAAGTTAAACCATGACACCGATGGTAATATCATGGTATATTGGAGAGCAGCTCCTCCCTTTACCTTATTTTATCTTTGATTATGCTCTTTCTTTTCACTACTTTAATTTGTAATAGTACAATGAAGAGCACGTTCAGCCAAAGACTCTATAGATACTGGACTGTATAGGACTGTGAAGCTCTGTACCCCCCCCCCTCCCCCCATGCTACTTTGACACAAGAAATTTCCCCAAGGGGATTAATAAAGGATCATCTTATCTTATCTTATTTTCATCAGAGCTAGTATTTATTATTTGGGCAGCAAGGTTTCAAAGAGAGCTCTAGACTGTCTAGAGCACCCGTGGCCACAACGTGGCATCAATACTACACAAGCAGGCCAAACTCACCTTCTGATGAGGGATATTAGACCACATGGGGTCCCTTCAGGAAAGCCTTCTCCCACGACTATCCCGTCCACACGGCCATATTTCACCCGCCTCTCGGCTGGGAGCCAGCGTGTTATTATTCAAACTAATCTGCCGTGTATTAGTGCCTTCATTGTCAGGCGCGGTGTCGGCTGTGTCGTGGCGCGGCGCCGACACCTGAGCCAGGAGGCAAAGCACCGGCGGTGATTAATGCTCTCCGGGGACGAGGCTGCTGATAATAAATAAACAAAACCTGCCAGCCTCTGCCTCACAGCTCCTGCCATCTGGTGTGGAAATTATTTCACCTGTGCCTATGTGTGTGTGTCTTAGTGTAACATGCATAGATAGATTCGAGGTCTTGCCCCACACACACACACACACGAGGCCTGGATCCATCAGAACACTGATCTCTCCACACACAAGCACACATCCTGCACTCTCTCACACACAAACACACTACAGGTCACTTTAGGGGGAAAAAAGGTCACTTTAAAAAACATTAACTGTATGTTTTTGTATAGTATAGTTATATATAGCATACCTGTATATTGTATAGTATTGTATAGGACTCATTACTTTCAATTAGTAAGCTTAGCATTGTATTGTATTTTATCTTAGTACTTTTTATCTATTTTGTTATCTATTCTATTTTATTCTATTATTACTTGTATTTTTTGCACAATCAAGGCGGGCATGGCCACCTTCATGTCACTATATGTCTCGCCGTGTATGTACTGTAGGCTATGTAATAAATCTCTTGAATCTTGAGTATGGACCAAAAACATATGTGGGTTGGTGGTGGTTCTCTGGGTCAGTCTGTGGTTAAACACAAGTCTGAATTGTGCACGATATAGACCACGCTCAAACATGTCAGTTTACATGAGTGTGTCTGTTGCATTACGGAACACAGTGTATCTGTGTGTGTGTCTGTGTGTGGGGGAGCCCGCTTCAGGCCTCTCATGAATGTGTGTAGCTATATGTGTGTTTTTGTTGCAGGCGCTCAATAGGGAGGTGTAGTGGTTACGTCATTGTTGTGTCCGGCCGGTCCACCTCGCTTGAAATTGCAACGTATTTCCAATGGACACATTTCTAAATCGTATCGTTTTAAAACAAATAAAGCATGAACATTGGCATGGTGTACCTTTCTGTGTGTATTCATCCACAATCTATAGCTCAACAAGCACCTTGAGAGCTCACTGAGTTTAAAGTGTGCTATATAAATGAAATCTATTATTATTATTTCAACATGAAACAATTCGCAATTAATCGTAAAATAATTACATATTATTTTATTTCAACCAAAAATGCTTAAACAATAATGTTGAATAGAAGGGAACACATTTTGTGCAAAAATGGAAAGCTTGCCAAATGTTCATGAGGCAGAATTATTACAATAGCCGATAATACCAATGATAAATCCCTATACGGGTGGACCGTGTGGGAAACTAAAGTGACGTCAGACTACACCTCCCTATTGTATCTGTAAGCAGTGTTGTAGTACTCGAGTCCAGGACTGATTTTCAGCATTGACTGCATTCGGACTCGATAGTTATTTATTTTTAATAATTTGTTTGTTATTGGCCCTAATCATTTGGCATACGATATTGATGGCTAGTGCATTTGTTTGGCTATTGTGTCTTTGAAATGGTGACCGCTCTATCATTTATGTTTAATGTAGACCTTTTTTTATTTGTATGTCAGCTCTTTGACTGCCTTTGAGTGGAGTGGTCTCAACCTTGATGACTTGGACTCGGACTAGGGTAATGGGGACTCGAATCTGGCTCTTCTTTGGTGACTCGGGATTTAGTGACTCGACTACAACACTGTCGGTGAGTGTGTGTGTGTGTGTGAGTTCTAGGCTTGGAGTGTATCTGCGTGTTAAAGTGCTTCATAACATGTGTGTTAGGGTGGCAGATCGCTGTGCTACAGGACCTTGGTACAAAACGTATGGGTCAGGTAGATCAGGGGTTCCCAAAGTTTTCAGGCCGCGACCCCCACTATTGGGAGGTAGTATAACATTTTTTAAAGTGCATTTTTTTAAATAATAATTTAAAGAAATGTCTCTAACCCTAACTAACCTTACTGTCATGCACTTGTCCTAATATACTAACCTACACTGTAGCACTCAACACTTGAACATTGTTACTCAGCTGATAGAGTTGTGCCCTTTCTGATGACTTGTCGTACAGAACTTGTAAGTCGCTTTGGATAAAAGCGTTTCAGCTAAATGACTAAATGTAAATGTATGGTTGAAACATGCAAACGTTCAAACGCACACACACTAATAAGCATTGGAGGCTTTTAACCACGGCCGGACTGGAGAAATCATTCAGGCCAGGAAATTATAACCCCAGTCAGGCCACTTTTTAAGCGGGGGGGGGGGGTCCCCCACACGGAAAACACGGGCCTGGCCTGCTTCTAAGTTCAGTGGCCACTGAGGTAGATGACGGTGGATGTTCATGAATGCTTTCACACTCCTACACAGAGCTATGCCTGGACATCACAGGAAGACACCACCCATCAAGAAAGCAATGCATTACAGAATGATGGCAATTAATTCATCATAACGATAATTATTGTGTTAAATTGGAATTCCTCCAATTGAAGTTGTTATTGTTACTCCCCGAGCTTCTCCTCTGTTGGCTTATAACCTAAATACAAAGTTCTACACAGTAAAGAAGATGCAATCTGTCTAAATGAATTGCTCTGCCTGGCGGTGTTTAAATAACCCTGTATGGATATGTCATGTTGTGGTACTTGTAATGTACACTCTGGAAAAACTAAAAACTGTTTGGTGTTAAAAGGGACACTTCACCACAAAACAATGCAGATTTATTTCACACACAATCTCACACACATCCAAAAACTTGAATCATTGTGTTGTGTGTTAATTACAGCTAAATGACACTACAAGACAATTCATTGCTATTATTTCATCTACATCATTTCAACACAAGGATTCAAAGACTGAACTGAATGAATGTGTGCAAAACGGTTTAGAGTTTTTGGATGCGTGTGAGATTATGTGCAAAATAAATCAGCATTGTCTTTTTGGTGAAGTTCCCTTAGTAAGTAAACAGTGGGTTTGGTTACTTTCCATACAAATATTTAAAACACCTCGGCCAGTGCAGTAGGAGGACGCAAAGTGTCCTGAGAGAACCCATCAACAGGAAAAGGCTTGAGATCCATTAGAGGAAATATCAAAACAGGTACAGTAAGACATACCCCTCGCAAAATGCTTAATAGCAAACAGACCAACATGAGTGCAGACCTGATGATGAAAAGACAAGTTTACAATTCAGTCGAGACAACAACAGTCATATCCACAATATACTTTATCTTGTAACATAATACATTGTCAAAAAAAAAAGCACAGATTTTTGCACTATACATTTGCGCTTTTAGCTGTAGTTATAAAGGCAGTCCATTTGTATTTCTCTCACTCGCTCTCTCTCTCTCTCTCTCTCTCTCTCTCTCACACACACACAGGTTAGTTTTGGTCCCACAGAGTCGGGTTGCCAACACACTGGCACAGAGTCGGGTTGCCAACACACTGGCACACGGTCGGCAGTCACTCCGAAGAATTCATAATTAACACATAATTTAAAACAGCTGCTTGGTCATTCCGACAGTTCCAAGGACATAATACAATGTTCCCCTAAGCAATAGTTAAATGGAGTTCTATGGAGAGAAGACAAATATAAAGATTTAGTCTTGGATTAAGCTCATATCAAGTCTCTGAAGTTTTTCATTATCATCATTATCATTATCATTATCATTATCATTATTATTATTATTATTATTATGTGATGATCTTTATTCATCAAATGATTAATTCAGCATCATAATGCTGAGACATGATGGTTAAGATGTTGAATAAACTCCAAGACTGTTCATCATTCGTAACACAGGATTTAACACAGAACAAAAAAAAAAAAAAAAAAAAAACACACGTTCTCTCCCAGAAAATTGACAGAGGAAAATACATGTATAGTATATTACATAATGTATGTGTGTGTATATAATTACTATAATGGGGAAGTAGACATTGCCATCAAAAAAAAAAGTAACAATTGCACGTAATGGTTGGGTGTGACATTTCAATCACATGTGGAAAAACGTCATAAGAATGTCACTGTTTAAAAATAATAGATCACCATTTGAACATAAACATGTACATTTATTTGCTTGTTTTGTTTTGTTTTCCTTTCGTTCTCTTTGCTTCACAGGACGAGGGGGAGAAAACACAGTTTTTCTTTAGAGTACAAAACATGTAGAAAAGGTGCCGTGGACTTTAATAAACAAACAGAAGTTCTGTTTTTTCAGTTTTTTTTTCTCCTAAAAAAGGTCTTTGCTCTTCTTCAGATTCTTCTGTTTCCAGTTCGGCAGAGCGTTGAATTCCACACGACTCATCTCCAACAGCATCTGCAGTCACATGAAGAGAAGAGGATTATTAAGTGTTCTGGCCTCCTGTCATCGTTACGCAACCACATCTTCACTGACGAGCCTGATGCCTGGTTTTAAACAGACTGTCTATAGACTACTGCTGTTCTAAGTAAATGGTGCATTTATATAGTGCTTTTATCCAAAGCGCTTTACAATTTTTGTTCCTCACATTCACCCATTCACTGACTCACACACAGACGGTGGAGACAACCATGCAAGGTGCCAACCTGCTCATCTTGAGCAATTAGGGGTTAAGTGTCTTGCTCAAGGACACTTCGACACACTGCCTGGGAGGAGTGGGAATCGAACCAGGAAACTTCCGAGTACCAGACGATTGCTCTTCCTTCCTGAGCCACCTAAGTCCAGACCGAGTCGAGAGTGAAACCAGAGCTTATCAAGTCTGAGTCAAGACTGAAACCAGAGCTTATCAAGTCCGAGTCAAGACTGAAACCAGAGCTTATCAAGTCTGAGTCAAGACTGAAACCAGAGCTTATCATGTCTGAGTCAAGACTAAAACCAGAGCTTATCATGTCTGAGTCAAGACTGAAACCAGAGCTTATCAAGTCTGAGTCAAGACTGGAGCCAGAGCTTATCATGTCTGAGTCAAGACTGAAACCAGAGCTTATCATGTCTGAGTCAAGACTGAAACCAGAGCTTATCATGTCTGAGTCAAGACTGAAACCAGAGCTTATCATGTCTGAGTCAAGACTGGAGCCAGAGCTTATCATGTCTGAGTCAAGACTGGAGCCAGAGCTTATCAAGTCTGAGTCAAGACTGAAACCAGAGCTTATCATGTCTGAGTCAAGACTGAAACCAGAGCTATACTTTAAATCAGGGATGTCCGATATTATCGGCCGATATCGGCATTAAAATGTGATATCGGAAAATGTCGGTATCGGTTTTTTTTTTTATTTTTTTTTTACACATTTCTATAACCTTTATTTACCCAGGCAAGCAAGTAAGAACAAATTCTGATTTTATTTATTGTCAAAAGTATGCATAATGTTGTGTTAATTCCACAACAAGAGATATGTAATGTTAATTACCTACCTGAAATTATTCATATATCGGTATCGGTTGATATCGGTTGATATCGGTATCAGAAATTAAGAGTTGGACAATATCGGTATATCGCTATCGGTAAAAAAGCCAATATCGAGCATCTCTACTTTAAATCTATTTGGCCTCGTAATACCTCACAATGTCTGTCAAGAGAAACCTTCAGTAACACCAGAGTTGATTAAAGAAAGAGGCAGAAGATCACCAGACTGACCCAGTAAAATATTCTACTGCCACGGGCAGACATCGTTTTATGTAATTTCAATTAAATACCAGCGCATGGCCTTCGTTTACAAGGAGACCTAGAGATACATGGGCCTGAGTGCAAGTCATGTTATGTCTGTGCTCCTAACTAGAGATACATGGGCCTGAGTGCAAGTCATGTTATGTCTGTGCTCCTAAGCCGACCGTAAATCATGCTGAGGGCCGCCGAGTCTGTGATGAGACTATAAAACTTCTTTAAAAATCCAAGTCCCAAATGAAAAGAGTAGTTTTTACTGGGCAGTATCTAGTGTTCTAGAGTATACATTATCTAGTGTTCTAGAGTATACACGATCTAGTGTTCTAGAGTACTGTATACACGATCTAGTGTTCTAGAGTATACAGTATCTAGTGTTCTAGAGTATATATTATCTGGTGTTCTAGAGTATACATTATCTGGTGGTCTAGAGTATACATTATCTGGTGTTCTAGAGTATACATTATCTGGTGTTCTAGAGTATACATTATCTAGTGTCCTAGAGTATACATTATCTGGTGTTCTAGAGTATACATTATCTAGAGTCCTAGAGTATACATTATCAAATAGTCTAGAGTATACATTATCTAATATTCTAGAGTATACATTATCTAGTGTTCTAGAGTATACATTATCTAGTATTCTAGAGTATACATTATCTAATATTCTAGAGTATATATTATCTAATATTCTAGAGTATATATTATCTAATATTCTAGAGTATATATTATCTAGTATTCTAGAGTATATAGTATACAGTGTCCTAGAGTATAAATTGTCTAGTGTCCTAGAGTATACATTATCTAGTGTTCTAGAGTATACAGTACATAGTGGTCTAGACTCGAGTATACAGTACATAGTGTTATAGAGTATACAGCACATAGTGTTATAGAGTATACAGCACATAGTGTTATAGAGTATACAGTACATAGTGGTCTAGAGTATACAGTACATAGTGGTCTAGAGTATATACAGCACATAGTGGTCTAGAGTATACAGTACATAGTGGGCTAGAGTATATACAGTACATAGTGTTAAGAGTATACAGTACATAGTGTTATAGAGTATACAGTACATAGTGTTCTAGAGTATACAGTACATAGTGTTATAGAGTATATACACTACATAGTGGTATAGAGTATATACAGTACCTAGTGTTATAGAGTATATACAGTACATAGTGGTATAGAGTATACAGTACACAGTGTTATAGACTGAGTATGCAAAAAAAATCTCCTGACTGAACTTTTTTTCAGGCCAAGTCATATTCTTATTTTAACCTCCACTATATATTTTTATTTAATAGCGTTAGCGTTTTAAGGGAACTAGATCATTTTGAACATCTTTTCTATTGCCAGTTTGCTTTTACCTAATATCAATGCTGTTTTCAATTCATTAAATGAAACTGATTGCAAGGGTTGACTGACTTTGTCATACAAATAAACAAATCTACATACTGTAACTTTTCAGTATTGTGTATAGTTCAAATTATGTATTGTCTATAGTTCAAATTCAGTATTGTGTATAGTTCAAATTCAGTATTGTGTATAGTTCAAATTCAGTATTGTGTATAGTTCAAATGATGTATCGTCTATAGTTCAAATTATGTATTGTGTATAGTTCAAATTATGCAGGGCTCGAAATTAACATTTTTACTTGGTAGCACTTGCAAAAATGTAGGAGCACCCACCAAAATGTAAGGAGCACCAACAATATATATGTAATATTAATATTTTTTTTATTGATAAAAAAAAAACGACAATATAACAGTACTGTAATGCAGTAAAACAGTGAAAGTAGCCTTAAACTATAGTATAGTGTAGACCTAGTATTGTAGCCTATAGTGTAACTAGGCATGTGCCGGTATGACATTTTGAGGGTACGATAACCTTGGGAAAAAATACCACGGTTTCACGGTATTCGGTACATAAAAAAAATCCCCCATTGAACAAAACGTATTACAGTGCAGTGCACAATAAGCTTTTCTGTAAGTGTTATTTATGAATGTGTGAAGACTGTCTGTATTACACAGAGGGATCTGTCTGACCACTTTAAAACTAAGTACAGAATATAAAATACTTCCAAATAAACTTTCATGATTATGAATATGTAGGCTACATGTCAAAAGGGCATTTTGCTAATGTAATCTACTTGCAAAGATGTGTTATAATATAGCCTAGTACTATTCTTACTATATTAAACTTTGGATTCATCTTTTGTGGTGGCTCAACATAATTCACACACGGAACTAAGGGTTCCGCACGGACCATATTGTTTGTTACATTGCTGTCGGCAAACTAGCTCAGAGTGTCAACAGAGTGTTGACGTTGAGTTGATGTTAGCTGCTAGCTGGCAACCCGAATCCACAACAGCCAGGCAGCCAACCGTACAAAATACAGTCTCAGCCAATCACATCGATTTGTACAGTTAGTTAGCTCCACTCCATTGCGAATTAAAAGTTAGCCAGCCAGCGCAGACCGTATTAGCTAGCTACAGTTGCTAGGTAGCTAATGTTAGCCACCCGAAGATCGGTAGCTAGCTAACGTTAGCCACAGCTGAAAAACTAATTTCAATTATGTTATGAGCTATCAGTAGCTAGCCAGCTAGATAACGTTAGACAACGCCTCGTGTATTAAACTAAAGTGAATAGTTTACTGGGCCATTGTTTAATGCTTCAGTGGTGTTAAAAGAGGACCTGCCCGCTTGCTATCTTCGGTGCGAATAAGACGGGTCTGTGAGGGGGAGGGCACTGCGAGCAGCGTGTGTGTGTGTCAAGCTCACGTTTGATTGGTTAGAATGGTCAAAATGCCCTTTTTCATGATATTTGACGCCTCTGATTGGCTCAATTTAGTTTCAATCTACAAATCATATTATACCAGGTTAAAATCCGTCATTGACTCCGAATCAAATGACGGAACTCCAAATCAAATTTACGGATATCTGTCTCAAGACGGAATGCTTTAATGCCTGAGTACATAGTGTTATAGAGTATACAGTACCTAGTGTTATACAGTACACAGTGTTATAGAGTATATACAGCACCTAGTGGTATAGAGTATACAGTACATAGTGTTATAGAGTATACAGTACCTAGTGTTATAGAGTATATACAGTACATAGTGGTCTAGACTAGAGTATACAGTACATAGTGTTATAGAGTATATACAGTACCTAGTGTTATAGAGTATACATCTAGTGCCGTTTTCCCACCCCTTTTTTAAATCACCATTTGCAATCACAAGGCTGTAATGAACAACTCTCTGGAAACACAGCAGCAATAAATATCTTCATTATCTTTCTCTCTCCATCTCTCCCCAGCTGATTTAGCTTGATGCACAACTTAGTAGCTCTCTCTCTCTCCCTCCCTCTCCAATACAAATCCATCTACCAGACACCAACATACTGTAGGCTACACACAACATACTGTGTAGACTACACATTTAATACTGTAGACTACCGTAAATCCTCAAATATAGGACGGGTCTTCTATTTACCTCAGCTGCAAAGAACACCAGGCCTTTATTAGAGAGAGGCTTATATAAGAGACAGGCCTTCATTTCTAAAAATGACACTCATGGACATAATCCCTTCATTTTCAGACTTTTATTGCATTATTATTATTATTATTATTATTATTATTATTATTATTATTATTATTATTATTATTATTATTATTTTTTTAATACGTACATTGTCTGTCTACATTTATTTAGACTAGCATTGGTATTTAAATATTGAGTGCAGTTGAGTAATTGTGGGATTAACGTAATTCACACACTGAAGTTGGAACTATCTATACTAGGTTGCGGGGCCGGGGACGGTTTAGCGTGTGGTACCTTCTCGACTTCCTCAGTCGAATCGAGTTGTTGACATGCAGGGAATAGCTTTAGCTACTAACGTTATCATAGCATCATGATCTGTAATGTGTCAACTGGACAACGCCAGCCTCGTCTGCCAACGCCATATAGATAGCGAACGTTAACGTTTGCAAACGAAGTCAACGTCATCCAGCTGACACCACAGAACTAGATATTATGACAACGTTAGCTAGCGCTAAAGCTAACCAGAGGGAAACGTTAATGTATGGTAGTCAGTGTAGCGGGAGGCAGCACTTGATTTCCATTGGCAAGAGTTTATCTCATTCTATATCACGGCACGAAAATTTTTAAAAATACTTTTTTTTTGCGACCTTATATTAGAGACCGGCCTGTGTTTGTCTAAATGCATCAAACCCCCGGCCATTATAAGAGGCCCCTCCTTTATTGGAGGTCCCTCCTCTATTAGAGGATTTACGGTACACATGTAATACTGTAGGCTACACACAACATACTGTAGACTACACATTTAATACTGTAGACTAGACATTTAATACTCTAGACTACACATGTAATACGACTACACATTTAATACTCTAGACTACACATTTAATACTGTGGACTACACACAACATACTGTAGACTACTGTAGGTCTATTTCTTATGGGTTACCAAATATCTGGTGTCAGACCAACTCAACAGGTCCCTGGTTCCAACCTCCCAATCGGTCAACCCTCGACAGATCCAGGACCAGCCACACGGCCCCTGCCTGGCGGGGCAGCATCCCAAGCCCACTGTGTGCATGTGGGGGAGGGGTGAACAACAGCCGCACATCATTGTCTTCTCCAGAGACTAAAGGGAGGATTAGTCACCCTCCATACAGAAGATCAGGAGGAGACCAGATGACAGCTGCTTTTGTGTGAACGCCTCCTAACTACAATTGTCATTTTCTTACTTGAAAGATTTACATTTTGCATGGTTCTCTGTGGATTGAACAGATTACTTTGACCCCAGGGCCAAGAAAACAAGTTAAAACAAGTTCTGTACTTTAAAAACGACCCTGGATAAGCTGGACCCAGCCTCGACTCTCACACATAACTGCTTCAACCATGGGGAGTGAGTCAGTCAGTCAGTCAGTCAGTCAGTCAGAGATAACTCCACTGTGTTGGGAGTGACGGCAGACATCCCTAATCCTCAGCAAAACTACCTGGATAGCACTGCGGGTAAGATAGATAGCACTGCGGGTAAGAGGAACATGTGTGTTTTGGGCGGGGGGGGGGATTGTTCCCCTTTAACTCTTGGTGTGTGGTGGCTGTACCTTGAAGTCCTCATCAGAGAGATAGTCCTCCAGCCTCAGAGGGTCCACTCCCTCTGGGAGAGGCTTGCCGGTCAGCTCCTCGATGGAGTACTGCTGTTTACTCAGCTTAGACAGCACCTCCTTCACTAATATCACCTTGTTCTTAGATCCCTCTGCCTACACACACACACACACACACACACACACACACACACACACACACACACACACACACACACACACACACACACACACACACACACACACACACACACACACACACACACACACACACACACACACACACACACACACACACACACACACACACACACACACACACACACACACACACACACACCACACACACACACACACGCACGCACGCACGCACACGCCAGTGGAATGCATCAAATGTAAAGGAAACAATGTCAGTGAACATGACCTGCATAAAAGCAAATGCCTCAAAATGCACACACGGATGGACACAGAAATAAGGACAAGTGTGACTAATATGTAAACACACTAACGCAGAATGTGCACAATTCATGCACACACACACATTGCTGCTGCAGTCCCGATGATGCGTAAACACATGTACCATCAAATCATCTGCTCCTTTTAACTTGCATTTATTGTCCCTTTTTATATCTTGACCTACATACAGTATTTATGGAAACACTAATGGAAATATTGAATTATGGATGGTGGTTGCTGTATGAGGCAGGGCGGTAGTTTGGGAGGCTGCTGACCGGAGATCTAAATGTTGCTTGTTCAACACCTGCAGAGCATGTCCCTTCCTGCCAGAGCAGCCCTTCAGCACGGCACCTTAGCGGAGCTGCTCAAAACCAACCAGCTCAGTAGTCTGGTAGTCAGTGTGCCAGAGCTCTAGTTGTTACTCAGCTCATTGCTTGAGAGCTCTAGTTGTTACTCAGCTCATTACTTGAGAGCTCTAGTTGTTACTCAGCTCATTACTTGAGAGCTCTAGTTGTTACTCAGCTAATTTATTGAGAGCTCTAGTTGTTACTCAGCTCATTGCTTGAGAGCTCTAGTTGTTACTGAGCTAATTTCTTGAGAGCGTTAGCCATTACTCGGCTCATTTCTTGAGAGCTCACAGTAGCAAAGGGGTGTTTTATTTACATACTTTTCACATAAACCTCTTACGTTGCAAGGGCCCACAAGGGCACTTTGGCGACCACTAGTGGCTCGGGTGTGCATATTTTGTAATATATATATATATATATATATATATATATATATATATATATATATATATATATATATAGAATTAAAGCCCAATTTGTTGCCTGTCGATAGCCCTTTCAGGTGACAAAATCCATTCAGCGGTTCTTGAGTTACATGCCAATATTTGAGGCTTGCGCAAAGTACACGGTATTGCGCAAATACTACTCCCGACTCTTGGGGCTCTAGTTCCGTCAATCAGGCGATCTCGAAAATGATTGGACAGGGTTGTAGCCAATGAGTGTGGCTTTCCAATGATACCCCACCTGTGGATGTACGAATCAGGGATCTAGGTGAAAAGTTATGAGCGAAAACAGGAAGAGAAAAACCGCAGAATTAATTGAAGTCTATGAGAAAACAGCTTTTCTTTTGTACACAGTTTACCAAAATCACTCCTAATCACTAATTTCTGAACGGATCTTTGTGAAATTTGGACATGTATGATTGTCATGACATGACAATTTAGGGGGCACCTGTTAACTCATTCAGCGCCAATCACGAGAAAACTCGGGTTTTAATCGTTATTTCTTTTATTAGCTATATCCATCCAGCCTGAGGTTATTATTGGGAATTGGTCTGAGCTCGCAAAAGGGCAAATACCGCCGCCTACGCCTTCCAGCCGGTATTGCACTCTTTAGAATATTAGAAATAGTGTAGTTTTTTTTCTGGGCCGATCTGAGCCGTGCGGGCAGGGTTTAAATGCTCCGGCAGGACTAGGGTTTACAACGTTACATGTGCGATGCTGTCCCCCCCCCCCCCCCCTTCATATGCAATGCCGGGCAATGTGGGACAGACCTCCATGAGCAGTATTTGTAATGGCAATCAGATAATTGGATTCTTTCTTTTGCATTACATCAGAGAACAGGTAAGGACTCTATATATAAAATCTTGCGTTGATCTGATATTTCTTTCTACCGCGATCGAAGCTGTCTGTGTGTGTGTGTGGCTGTTTACCGTTGGGTGCAGGAGGTGGGGGGGGGGGGAAGCGCAGCGCTACGCTACACTACTGCATTATGTGTGTGTATTGTGTGTTGCTTGTAAAGTTTATTTTTCCACCTAAACGGTTCACTAAAATATGTTTCTGACAACATTTTAGGCAAGAAATAGGATATGGGGGGTGCCACGGTGGCCCGCACCGTTAGCGTAGCTTAGCTTCATCACTGGAAGTGGGGCAGTCCTTTACCCTGAAGTTCCCTACAGTCCCCTACAGTCACGAAATACACTCCAAATACAACTCCAAAACGTTCCTGTAAACATGTTGTGACCTGTGTATTTACCACGTGGAGAAATAAAAAATAATTGAATTCGACAATTACGTTTTCTAAGCAAATATACTCTGAATTTTTTTTTGCCGAACCACGCCTCTCTGGGCTCAGTCAGTGATTTCACGCAACGCAGTGATACTTACTAACGTGACGCCAGTGTTTGTTTACATTCTCATTTCATTCAAAGGATCCGAACCGATTGAAGTTTATGGATACCATGCCTTCAAATCCTCTTACCTTGACGATTAAAAGCCTTGACAATTTAGAAAACAGTGTTCCCATGGCTGGTGTTGATATGTTGCTAGCTAACAAAAACCAACAAACACAGGACCAGACACTAAAGCAGAAAAAGAGGCATAATTTTTACTTCCGGTCGGGGGGTTTCAAAATAAAAGTGTGACGTCTAAAGCACCGGAAATACGTTTATTTTGTACATTATCTAACGTTAACACGAACCTAAACTAACTTTAGGTTAGTTGTAACGTTAGTTTAGGTTCATGTTAACGTTAGATAATGTACAAAATAAACGTATTTCCGGTGCTTTAGACGTCGCTCTTTTATTTTGAAACCCCCCGACCGGAAGTAAAAATGACGCCTCTTTTTCTGCTTTAGTGTCTGGTCCTGTGTTTGTTGGGTTTCGTTAGCTAGCAGCATATCAACACTGGCGTCACGTTAGTAAGTATCACTGCGTTGCGTGAAATCACTGACTGAGCCCAGAGAGGAGTGGTTCGGCAAAAAAGATTTCGAGTATATTTGCTTAGAAAACGTAATTGTCAAATTAAATTATTTTTTATTTCTCCACGTGGTAAATACACAGGTCACAACATGTTTACAGGAACGTTTTGGAGTTGTATTTGGAGTGTATTTCGTGACTGTAGGGGACTGTAGGGAACTTCAGGGTAAAGGACTGCCCCACTTCCAGTGATGAAGCTAAGCTACGCTAACGGTGCGGGCGTTCCCTAAGCCTACTGCACGCACAGAGAAGAAAAGGCTATGTATCTTCTTGTCTAACTCCAAGGAAGATGGCAAATAAGCTAATTTCCCAAAATTTTGGCATTTTCCTTTAAGATTTTACAATGTATATACATACCAGAATGTAGATCCCGGACCGTATTTGATTATTTCTTCTATTTTTAATGTTATTATACTCTTATTCCTATTTTAGTCCTATTGACTACCTAAATGTTTATTGTTGTTCAATGTGAGCGATCTGTAGTGCAGAATTTCCCTCTGGATTATTAAAGGATTTCTATTCTATTCTATAGTGTTCGTTGGGATGTGAACGGATCCCACTGGAGGCCATAGTGAAGCGGGCCATAGTGAAGCGATAGATCAGTGCCCTACCTGTACACTGGGGTCTCTCTCCCAGTAGGGGAAGATGTTGGTGAAGGTAAGCGGCTCACAGCCTGCTAGGATGAGGTAGGCCTGCGGGGGGCGCCGCGGATTCTTCTCTGAGGAGGGAAACAGGAAATATATATTCTATGAAGTTCTGGGCTTCAAGAAGCACACCGGAAAATCTACTGCATTCAACCACTTACGAGTGAGAGTTTTAATTTCGCATAGTCAAAAGTCGATTGAACATGAATATGGTTGGCCCAGTTTTTAATATGCAGCGCTCAAGCTAAGAAATCGACCAAATAAAAAAACTTTTGTCTGTCAGTCTGTGAATATGCAGCTCCTATGCAGTAGATATCTTCCTGTCAGTCAGTAGATGTGCAGCCTCCTATGCAGTAGATAGCTTCCTGTCAGTCTGTAGATGTGCAGCCTCCTATGCAGTAGATAGCTTCCTGTCAGTCTGTAGATGTGCAGCCTCCTATGCAGTAGATAGCTTCCTGTCAGTCTGTAGATGTGCAGCCTCCTATGCAGTAGATAGCTTCCTGTCAGTCTGTAGATGTGCAGCCTCCTAGGCAGTAGATAGCTTCCTGTCAGTCTGTAGATGTGCAGCCTCCTAGGCAGTAGATAGCTTCCCGTCAGTCTGTAGATGTGCAGCCTCCTAGGCAGTAGATAGCTTCCTGTCAGTCTGTAGATGTGCAGCCTCCTAGGCAGTAGATAGCTTCCTGTCAGTCTGTAGATGTGCAGCCTCCTAGGCAGTAGATAGCTTCCTGTCAGTCTGTAGATGTGCAGCCTCCTAGGCAGTAGATAGCTTCCTGTCAGTCTGTAGATGTGCAGCCTCCTAGGCAGTAGATAGCTTCCTGTCAGTCTGTAGATGTGCAGCCTCCTAGGCAGTAGATAGCTTGCAACAGTGTATTTGTTTCATTACCAGGCACTCCTGATGACATTAATGTTATGTTTAAATAATCACGCATCTGGAAAACTGGGGGTTGTCAAATTGACAATGTCACCATTAGGGGTGTAACGGTACACAAAAACCACGGTACGGTACGTACCTCGGTTTTGAAGTCAAGGTTCAGTACGGGTTTTCGGTACAGTGGGGGAAAGTTTGGCTTTCCATGTTCCACTCAGGGGTGATGTAGTGTGCAGCAACTAATTGTACTTGTAGGGCTGTCAACGAGTATTCTATATTGAAATTAATAATCGACTTGTAATTATAATTTTTTTTTATAATAATAATAATATTATATTGTGAAAGAAACAGCCCCTGGTGAGCGGTCGTTAGTGGTTAACATACCGTTGTATTCGTTCAATACACTACACAGCTGTTCGGTACGGTTTAGCACTCTGAGACTTGGTTTCCAGATATAGAGTGCATTATAAATCGAATGTATTATTATTACGGTACACACTGAAACGGTTCGGTTCGGTACAGATACGTGTACCTTTACACCCCTAGTCACCATGACACGTACCTGTGCATACTTTGTATTTGAAGAATAAAGTGTTCTGATTAGTCTCTCTCTCTCTCTCTCTCTCTCTCTCTCTCTCTCGTGTGGTGTAACCTCTGACCTTTGCAGTAGTGCAGCACCGTCTCCATGGCACACTTCCTCTGGTGGTCCCAGCGCATCTTGGCCGAGCCGGTGCTCTCCGTGTCGTCGGGCTGCTTGCCCTGCCACAGATACACCTCTGTGCGGTTATCCAGCAGGAAGAGAGCTGGACACGCAGAGGATGAGAGGTTATATCTATCTCACAGTGTTTCTTCTGTGGGGAAGTGAGATCAGCACCATAGAGCTTCTAGAAGTTGCACATTTACATGTACATTCAGTCATTTAGCTGATGCTTTTATCTAAAGCGATTTAAAGGTTCTGTACAACAAGTCAGCAGGAAGGGTACAACTCTGGCAGCTAAGGATAAGTAGTATTGTTTGTCAAACAGTATTGAATATAGTAGGGATGTCCGATATTATCGGCCTACCGATATTATCGGCCGATATTGGCATAAAAATTTGATATAGGAAAATCGGTATCGGTTTTTAACACTATGATCGCCGATGACGAGTTAAGACGTCATTCCTAGCCATGCTCATTCTGCCGAAGACGCCGTAACTCGTCTTTGATATCAATATTTCTAAAATCTGTCATCAAAATCATATTTCCTTTCCGGAGCCCTGAGATGTACTGGTGAGCTCCACTCAACTGTCTAACGGTTCGAGAGCGCCATCTGGTGGCCGATCGGCAGATTCCAAACAGGAAGTGCTCATCCATATGTGCTCCGGGCACTCGCGATCGGTAGCCGGACTCCATCTCAACACACTGGATGATCAATCGCTCGCCCTAACTCAATAAACAACGTTATTTGGACGTATATAGTATTATACAACCTGGAAATGGTTCATCAGGATCAACATCCCATAATCGAAAACTGTCTACTCCACGCTGATCGTCCAACGGCGCGAGGAACATACGGTAAGATTCAGCGTTATTTTCTAGCGTATTCCATATAAACTGCTATGATGAACATATGACCCACTCTGGATGAATCATCTAACGCTGCCCACGGAATTATAAACGATCCCCCGCCCATCCGGTCATCATCAGATCATACGTAGATCATTCTAGAAGTACGTCCAGTTGAAATTTTTCATCTCGCACAGATTCCTACCAAACTGTATCTGATCATCAATATAATGCATTTAGGGCTATAAATCACGTTCTGAAGAAAGCTGCAGAAAACGATAAAAACATACTTATACTTTAGACCATATTTTAGTATGAATATGTGAATGTAAAAGTTTAACGTTGCTACACCCTGAACAATACATATAGGACATTGAATGGGCCATAATAATGGCAATGTAGCAATAGAATTAAAAAAGTTATAGCCCTGCAAAGAAGGGGAACTTCTCCATAGACAAATAGAGCTGGCGAGGGATGGTAAATTATGAATTTAACCCATGGCGATCAAAGTGTTAAAAAAAAAGTTGTTTTAATTTTTTTTTAAACATTCATTTAACCTTTATTTACCCAGGCAAGCAAGTAAGAACAAATTATTATTTTATTTATTGTCAAAGTATGCATAATGTTGTGTTAATTACACAACAAGAGATATGTAATGTTAATTACCTGAAATTATTCCGTTTTTGGGGGGGGGGGGGGGGGGACCCTGCATATATCGGTATCGGTTGATATCGGTATCGGAAATTAAGAGTTGGACAATATCGGTATATCGGTAAAAAAGCCAATATTTAGCATCCCTAGAATATAGACATATTAGCATAGTAGATAGTATATAGGCACAGTAGATTACTTAGTAGCAAATAATACTACTAATAGTTTGTAATAGTAAAAGACAGTACGAAGGTTAGTTATTTTTGGTAATATCAAACTATTTCAAAATACACTACAATTTTAAAGGGGAACTATCTTATAAATGGCCTTTTTGAGTGTTTAGCATTGTTTCCTAGCTATGTGAACTTATATTAATATGATCTATGTCTCAAAATTCTCATATTGGCGCATTCTTCCAATTCTCCTCTCACAATATTCACCCTCACTGAACTGAGTCATTTGAAAATGTGCGCGATATGTGATGTCAGAGAGACACCGCTGCATGTTAATGTTCAGGCGACGACGCTGCTGCGCAGTGGTTTAGGAGCCCAGGCTCAAAACGGCTCGAGATCTTGAGGTAGAAAAATGCTGTTTTTGAGGACTTGATTAGAAATACAAAACAATGAATACAAAAAATATATATATTACAGAGGTGTTCCATAGACTCACAGGAATTGTGTAAAAGTGCCCAAATAGTGAAAGAAATAGTAAAATAGTTCCCCTTTAACACAAAACATTTTTCTAATTAAAATAACGGAGACATTTTGTTTCCATCCCCTCGTTTCCCACTGAATCCACACGGACAAGAAGGTTTCACAACATTTCACATCAAGTCTAAAATCTTTAGACGCCTCAGACACCAATTTCCTCTCTATCCCGCAGCCAGATAGCTTCCTACTAAACGCACAGAGAGGAAATTGGTATCCATCTTCTTGTCCGACTCTGGATGGTAAGCGCATTTCCCATAATGTTGGGGTGTTACTTTAACCCTTTCACAACCACACTACAGAAGGTTAACCCTTTCACTACCAGTAGTGGAAGGGTTAACTTTCTGTAGTGTGGTTGTGAAAGGGTTAACGTTCTGTAGTGTGGTTGTGAAAGGGTTAACCATTTGTTGTGTGGTAGTGAAAGGGTTAGCATTATGTAGTGTGGTTGTGAAAGGGTTAACCATCTGTAGTGTGGTAGTGAATGGGTTAACCTTCTGTATTATTTTTTTTAAACACACATAAACAAACATGACAACACACGATAAGATACACAAGCATTAATACAGTGTATATCCAACGAAATTACCATTTATACCAATGTCTTATACAGGATATACCCCTAATACCTGTTATCTAAAAACCTACACACATATGCTCCAGCTCGAACCCCCCCCTCCCGGACCCCTCTTTGGATAGTACCTCCATTATCACTCGCTCCTAACCAGACACTACCATTATAAGCTAGCTTTTATTCTCTCCACCACTTCTAACCACATTGTCATTTTGGATTCATTGAGACCCAGAATTCTTGCTGTAGATATTTCTTGATAAATCACATCGAGATATGTAAGAAACCAAACTTTCCGGCAAATTTTTTCCGGTTGAAACCAGCATGATGCGATCAGCTTTTTAGCTACTGTGATACCCGATAAAACCAATCTCTTTAGCTGTGGATGTACTGCAAACTCAAAAACATCATTAAATAGTAATACAGAGGGGTGTACAGGTATATTCCAAGATACGAGTTTTGATAATTGTTGGGTCACATCTTTCCAGAATATCTTAACTGGTGGGCAGTCCCAATACATGTGCATAAATGTCCCTTCATCCCCATTTGTACATTGGGAGCATTTGGAGTCTTGTTTAAGACCCATTGAATGGGTTAACCTTCTGTAGTGTGGTTGTGAAAGGGTTAACCTTCTGTAGTGTGGTTGTGAAAGGGTTAACCATTTGTCGTGTGGTAGTGAAAGGGTTAACCGTCTAGTGTGGTAGTGAAAAGGGTTAACCGTCTGTAGTGTGGTAGTGAAAGGGTTAACCTTCTGTAGTGTGGTTGTGAAAGGGTTAACGAAAGGTTATGTAGATAACCTAGTTATATTAGTATTGGCTGAGCGTCCCGCTCTGAGCCTTACGAGATACTCTGTGATACATATTGTATCTCCCACGAATAAAAAACACATGCACCCCACCTGTATGGGGCCCCGCCCCTAATGGTGGCCACCACCCATATAACCATGACTCTGGTCATGAAACACCCTTCCTCGCCAAAAACCCGTCCCAGGAAAAGATCCCTCAAGAGGGAACTCAGGGCGCGCAGAGCGGGACGCTCAGCCAATACTAATATAACTAGGTTATCTACATAACCTTTCGTTATATTTCGTATTTGCATCGCGTCCCGCTCTGAGCCTTACGAGATAATGGGGAAGAGCGGGCGCGAGACCCGACAGATGTACCCCCTGAGGACCCGTAAGCCCACATCAAGGGGTGCGGGGAGCCCTGTCACCCCATCCTTCCTAATGAAGGGGGGGCGCAGTCAACTCCACCTGAATGCGAACAAGAGAGAGCTAGAACCCCTTGAACACACCGTACAGGCGGAACCACGTGTGACCCAACACACTGTGGCCCATACCCACACACTCCTGCTACCCGACCAAAGGACGGGAAGCAGGAAAGGCCACAGACCCCAGAACCGCCTGGGAGACAGAACCCCCGGTTATGTCCATGAGGTAAAACCTTACAAAGGAGCCCGGGGAGGACCATGAAGCTGCAGCACAGATGGCCTCCACCGAGGCCCCACCCAGGAGAGCGGCAGAGGCAGCCACCCCACGAGTGGAGTGCGCCCTGACGCCCCCAGGGGGATCCTGCCCAGCCAGCGTGTAGCAGAGGGCAACACCCTCGCACAACCAATGGGACAGGCGCTGCTCCGACAGTGCCTTACCAGCACGAGCCCCACCGTAACAGACAAAAAGCTGGTCGGTAACCCTGAAATCCTGAGTACGGCTGAGGTAAATCCCCAAGCACGGACTGGACATGACAGGTGAAGGCCCGCATCTAACTCACTAGTGTGAGGAGGAGGACGAAACGCCTGAACCACAATATCCCGGGAGCGGAAGGAACTCCGGATATTCTTAGGCACGAAAGCAGGATCAGGTCGCAGAGTGACACCGCAATCGGTCCGAAAAGACAGGCACTCTGGACGTACCGAGAGAGCACAGAGCTCACCTACGCATTTAGCGGAAGTGACAGCCAGAAGGAACACGGTCCTGAAGGACAGCTGTCCCAACGGCGCCCGCTCGAGCGGCTCAAACGGGGCCAAGGACAACCGACCGAGGACCAATTGAAGATCCCAAGTCGGAGCCAAGGAGCGTTGCACCGGCTTAACGCGTCGAGCGCCAAGCAGGAAACGCTTCACAAGAGGGTGGCTGAACAAGACATCCCCTCAAACCCCTCATGATAGGAGGATATAGCTGCTGCATATACCCTCACCGTCGAAGCCGACAGTCTATCAAGGAGAGACTGGAGGTAACTAAGGACAGCATCCAGGGGGCAGGAGACTGAGTCCCGGCCCCCCACCTTACACCACACTTGGAACATACGTCATCCGCCCGCGTAAGCGCGACAGTGGAGGGAGCATGCGCATTCCAGATGGTAACACCATCAGGATCAAGAACCTGCGCCCCTCAACGTACCCGTCCCAACAACTGACCTAACAGATGTATGGGGAAGAATCCCTGGCGGCACGGCATCGGTCCCAGACCCGCCTGGCCATGTCCAGACGCAATCCTCACCCGTCAGGATGAGGGCCGCCCCGCGACAGTACACCTGCACCCACATTCTCCCTGCCGGGGATGTGGGGAGCCCTCAGGCCGCGCAGATGGAGGACGCCCATAGCCAGCCGCCCGCCGCCTGGTGCAGACAGGGGGAGCGTACTCCTCCCTGTCTGTCGATACACGACACTGACGTCGTAACGTCCGTCCTGATCAACACCATTTGTGGACCAGAAGGACCGCTTTCAACACCAACACATTGAACGTAGCGCAGACCGGGCAGCATGGTTTGCCAGCTGCCCCCTACTGCGTTGGCCCGACGCATCACCAGCGAGGGAGGCGTCGGTGAAAACGCGACGTGAGACAGCGCCGTAACCGTCCTAGGACGGAACCTCCCGAGCGTGTTGACAACACGCTCTGAAATGGATGCCCATAGCCCTCCAACCGTTGACTGGGAAGAGGAATACTCTACATCCAGTCTACAGCAACCCCAGGCTGGTAGAGACCTGCCTGGTATGAGACCTGACGATCCACCTTGACCGCGAAGGACCAGAACGTCATCAGGGCAGAACACTCCGTAACCCCGGACGACGCAAAGGCCCCAGTGCGGCCTCCACGCACTTGGTGAAGATGCGGGGAGCCAGAGAAAACCGAACGGCAGCCTCTGGTACTCATACGCTAACCCTGCAAAGGAAGCGTAGGTAAGCCCTAGGATGGAAGATCGGGGATGCGCATACGCATCCTACAGGTCTATGGAGGAGAACCAGACCCCCACCTGACAGTGTTCAACAGGTAGGAGACGATCCAAAAAATGCTGAACCTTCCCATGGGACAGGTCCAGCCTGGGTCTTACACCCCTCCCTCCCGACTTCTCGGGCTGAGAACACCGGGAGGAGAACGCCACGACGATGGCTTGCTTCGTCCACAGAGATTGGATCTCGTCGACCAGAGCTGTCCCTGCTGGAGACCCCGACAACAGGGTCTGTACCAAACCTGAAAACGGGTGGGGTTGTGTAAACACAAGTCCCCGCCTCACCGTTCTCTCCATCTACCTCGACATATGGTACTGCCGTAGTCATATGTGACGACACTCCCAACGCACCCGCCGTCACGTGGCGCAGGTCCGCCAGGAACTGTAGATAGTTGGCCCGGTCCCCCCGCTGTGCGTAGACAACCCCGGAACCGTGCGAGGAGCGCGTTCCGTGTCGGAACACCTGACCCTGACACACCCACGAGGCAATCGCACCCAAGGGGGAACCCCGACAGAAAGGGCCGATCTGATACGGGGGGCTTCCGATGAAAAAAGCCCCCCCACTGAACACCCCTCCAGAACATGCTGAAGGAGTTGTTCTGCAGCCGGACATGCAAGGTGTAAGGCCCCCATGGGTTCCTACACACCGTAGCCCTGCAGTGATATTACTACCACCCCAAACCATGTGAGCTGCGACCACTTGCCAATATTTCAGGAGTGGGAGGCACCAACATGATACCTGGCCTGGCGAAGGCGAGGCCGGGGAAGCCCGCACTGTGTGCCTCAAAAGGTTTCGAGCCCCCCTGCTGACAACACTTAAGTTGACAGACGTAACACCAGGCTCAACCAACACAGTTCAAGGTGTGGGAGCCGCTTGACAGCACAACATTCTCACGGACAGACCCAGGCTCAGCCATCAACTGGGTGTCAGCCCCTGTCCCCATGAGAAGCGAAAAGTGGGGCCGCCCGCGCATCAACGAAGGCACGCGGCCCGCAGCCAAAGGAAACAATCAGAGCCCACTTCTCCCGCTGGTGTTGGGGAAGGGAGTGATCGGAGAGCGGGCTGCTCGCGGCAGGACGGTGACGGCTTGTTTGTTCAAGCCGAACCCATCCTACATGGCCGATCCCTCGGCCGCCAAGGCTGTCGGCCTTGTGGACACCTGTCGAATCAACGCCCAGGATACCTCTGGCGGGGGAAAAACATGGCCGCCTGTCGAGGGCCCCGTCATCGCCGCTGACGAGGCCGTGCTCTCTCTTCTTCTGGCTGCGCGGTGTGAGGCGGTGTAGGGCCTAGGACAATACCGCCTGCGCTCCAGCAGAAGACCAAAATCCCCTGCGGAGAGGGGAAACCTGAGCGGTTATAGCTTGCGGCTGGGTCAAAGCTAATAACGCCAACAACCTCGCGCGATCAGTCGACGTCGGCTGGCCCTCAAGGCCCCTCCACCAGACACCATTTCTTTAATAGAAAAAACACCAATTCGAACACAGTTCTAATCGTTGCCAATTCCATACCGTGGCGGTACAAGCCTTAACAGCCCACCAGCAACTCGCCAGGCCGACCCACCCATGGTGTCGGCCGGGCGGGGCATTGTTTCAATATATCAAAAACAAAGGACTGACGTTAACATGGAGCACCAGTGGTGATTGCAAACAGCACCCTCCACTGTGGTGTGCACCATGAAAGGGTTAAATGAATAAAAGAGCTAAACCACAAAAACTGTAGAATGAGCAAACCCATACACACAAAGTTTAAGGGGAGACGGACCAGACCCGTCTTCATTCAAAATATTCACAACAGAACACCAGCCCTAGTTTAGCCCATTTACCAAAAAAGGTAAACAAAGCCCCCCCCCGCACTACTCCCCCAGTATACCGATTGACCGTCAGTATGAATGGTTTGAGAGGAGAGAAAGCTGTAGCAAGACAGACCTTCTCATAGCAGAGTGACAAAACGAAACAATAGCCCCCTACACAGGGCCGCCCCAGGAGATGGGGGGCCTCGCGTCTAAAAACGCACAGGGCCTCACATTTCTCCCAGGCGACCCTGCCCTTATACTACTGCAGCCTAACGACAGGCAATGTGGGACCCAAGACAACAATTGCCTGTGCACAGACACGCAACATGTTTATCATGTCGGCTGGACCCATATCCCCACTACCCGACGCCAACCCAGATGGGAACACCGTTCAACAAACCCCGCCGGAACACAAGGTAAAATACCTGGCTAGGAACCTAGCCACGACCTACCCCGTTGTCAACCCATTTACCCGAAAAAGGTAAATAGAACTCAAAAACCCCACAACAGCTACCGACTGACCTTCATTGATGAACCGGGCAAGAGGCGGGAGAGTGACAACATCTCACGGCGGAGACATTAAAACAGCATAGCAATTAGCAGTAGTAATAGCATGCGGCAGTAGCGATAGCATGTAGCATAGCTTCAGATGTTTTAGCAGCACGCCCAAGACAGCTTGGAAACCGTTCCCTGCAGAGAACGTTCACCAAACCATCCTGCCCCCGGCGCCAACACACAACATGGTTGTGTTAACAAAACAAACCAGCATTACTAACACTAATACCCATGCCTGAAGACACAGGGCCTACCTGAGTACAAGCTGGCCCGACAGCCAGCCTTGTACAGCTGAACCTCGATGTGCAGTCATCAAACGAGGAACATCAACACAGGCCCGTCGTGTCGCCGAAAACATGCATCGAAGATGCCAGGGGCCAGCAACCTCCGGTAAGCTTCCAACATTATTAATCTTCCTTAATCTTTTCATTCCGCTAGACTCGTATGGTGCACGCATCCAATACGCTGGGACGAAAACAGAGGAAGGGTGTTTCATGACCAGAGTCATGGTTATATGGGTGGTGGCCACCATTAGGGGCGGGGCCCCATACAGGTGGGGTGCATGTGTTTTTTATTCGTGGGAGATACAATATGTATCACAGAGTATCTCGTAAGGCTCAGAGCGGGACGCGATGCAAATACGAAATATAACCCTTTCGTCGTGTGGCAGTCTTAACCTTCTGTATTGCCACAGTGAAAGTGTGGTAGTGAAAGGGTTAAGCCAAATCCCCAGGGTTCATCACCACCACAGATGGATCACCTGGCTGCTGTGTGGAGTACAGGTCCTCCTGCAGGAAGGGCGTGGCCATGACTCCTTACCTGGCTGCTGTGTGGAGTACAGGTTCTCTTGCAGGAAGGGCGTGGCCATGACTCCTTACCTGGCTGCTGTGTGGAGTACAGGTTCTTCTGCAGGAAGGGCGTGGCCATGACTCCTTACCTGGCTGCTGTGTGGAGTACAGGTTCTCCTGCAGGAAGGGCGTGGCCATGACTCCTTACCTGGCTGCTATGTGGAGTACAGGTTCTCCTGCAGGAAGGGCGTGGCCATGACTCCTTACCTGGCTGCTATGTGGAGTACAGGTTCTCCTGCAGGAAGGGCGTGGCCATGACTCCTTACCTGGCTGCTATGTGGAGTACAGGTTCTCCTGCAGGAAGGGCGTGGCCATGACTCCTTACCTGGCTGCTGTGTGGAGTACAGGTTCTCCTGCAGGAAGGGCGTGGCCATGACTCCCTCCACCACCCTGGCCGGGCTTAGCTGCTCCTCCCCCATGAAGATCCCAGAGCTGGCGCTCAGACGGAACAGCCTGGGCGTGTAGTTGTACTTCCCCGGGTCTGGAACCAACACACACACACACACACACATGGAGGTCTCTGTTTGTTTCATCTATCGCCATTACCTGGGATCATAGACGCCTGGCCATAAGACAGTGGCGGCTCTACCACTAGGGGCGCTAGGGCGCCGACCCACCTGCTGGCCAGCTGCTGTTAAATCAGAGAAGAAGACAATAAAACTTTTTCGTTTTTGTGTTTTATAGCCCTATAAATAATATAAACATGTTTAAAATTAATAATATTTACTCATTTTAAGTATGTTTGTATTTCCAATGCACAATATAACGTTATTATCTAAATAAAAAAAACAGCGTTTTCCAGAGCAGGAAGTGACATCAAGTTTTTTTTTATTTTTCGTATTTCTCGGGGGCTATACGCGATAGCGCTCTGAGTGCGCGTCACAGTTTGATCGCTGTCTCCGTCACAGCCAATCAGTGCATACGGCGTTGTGCGTTGAAATATGACTATTATGTTGGAATCCGAGCGCGATTTGAAGCGGTCTAGCCAGCAGCGTGAACTTCCGCGAGTAATTTCCATAGCCGCATTTCGCGGAGACGCTCTCTGATTGGCCGACGCCAGTATTTTTTTCCATGGCAGAATTTCACAGAGACGATCTCTGATTGGCCGAATCCAATTTCTAATGTTCCAATTCTAGCTTCTAGCTTGGTTCCTAGGTTGGTCCTAGGTTGGTCGGTGGAGATAGTTGTGTTGTTGTGAGATGCATGCAGCTGTTTGTCTTAGAGCGTGCCGTGCCTGCAAGTTCTTTAGACTGTTAAGCTTAGGCACTCTTTCAAAGTTGGTTAAGGTTAGAGTTTGTCTTAGAGCATGGCGATAGAACGCCAGGTAGTTTGCAGTCTGTTCGAGCGGAAATGGACAAAGGAATGTACTTGTTGAGTGTTGTGCTAACGTCGACGAGCTCAGCTGAGCTAACACTTGGCTAACAAGCTATATGGCGGATTATACACGTTTATCAAGCTCTCTCTCTCTCTCTCTCTCTCTCTCTCTCTCTCTCTCTCTCTCTCTCTCTCTCTCTCTCTCTCTCTCTCTCTCTCTCTCTCTCTCTCTCTCTCTCTCTCTCTCTCTCTCTCTCTCTCTCTCTCTCTCTCTCTCTCTCTCTCTCTCTCTCTCTCTCTCTCTCTCTCTCTCTCTCTCTCTCTCTCTCTCTCTCTCTCTCTCTCTCTCTCTCTCTCTCTCTCTCTCTCTCTCTCTCTCTCTCTCTCTCTCTCTCCTTAACACTTTGGCTGCCATGGGTTAAATTCATTATCAACCGTAGGTTGCCGGCTCTATTTGTCTATAGAGAAAGTCCCCTTCTTTGCAGGGCTATAACCTTTTAAATTCTATTGCTACATTGCCATTATTAGGGCCCATTCAAAGTCCTATATGTATTGTTCATTGTGTAGCAACGTTAAACTTTTTCATTCCGTTTTCATAGTAAAGTATGGTCTAATGTATAAGTATGTTTTCATCTCTTTCTGCAGCTTTCTCCAGAACGTGATCTATAGCCCCAAAATACATTATATTGATGATGCAATACAGTTTTATGGCAATCAGCGCGATATAAAAAATTCCAACTAGACGTACTTCTAGAAGTTACTACACGTCATCTGATGTTGACCGGATGGGCTAGGGGGCGTTTATAATTCCGTGGGCAGCGTTATACCAATCATCTAATGTGGGTCAAATGTTGATAATAGCAGTTAGTATCGAAGACGGTAACTTTACACGCTAAAACTCACCCCAGTCTCCGCGCGCCGTTGGGCGATCATCGTAGAGTAGACATTTTATCATTATGGGATGTAGATTTACCCGGTCCATCTCCAGCTTGTATAATGGTATATACGTCCAAATCATGTTGTTTATCGAGTTATTGGCAATCGATCGCTATGTAGTGTGTCGAGATCGAGTCCCGGGACCTATTAGCGAGTGCCCGGAAGTAATACGGCCGTCCAGCACAACCTCTACGGCACTTCCTGTTAAGCGATTGCGCCGATCGGCCACCAGATGGCGCTCCTGAACCGCCAGAGAGCTCAGTGGGTCCTCCTGGTGGATCTCAGGCCAGCGGAGGGGACATATGAATCCGATCCCAGATTTTTGAAATATTGATATTAAAGACGCTGTAAGGCGTCTTCGGCAACTTGAGCATGGCCGGGAATGACGTGTTTAGGCGTTTCCCGGCACCCAAAGTGTTAACGTTAACGTTTGTAAATACTTTTTTTTAGGAGCAGTACTGTTAGGCTACTGCTGTGCTGGCCATTCATGAAGCGAGACATTGCTGATTGTTTATTTATTTTATAACACAAGACTATGACTACCAACTGCCTAGCCAGCCGTGTATCAATCTTGGATGCAATAATAACGTTACTTACCACACTGACTATGTCGATGGCTCATTGATTTAACTACTGCAGCTCTCTCGGATTGAAAATACGTGGATTATGGCTTGTTCAATATCGTCTATGTTTGAATGAATGAATGAATGAGAACTTTATTAACAGATTGCAGAATGGGTACAATACAGTACGGCTCAATACACACAATTGTTAAGGGGATGCAGACCAGAGAAAGACGTTTGTCTTGTTTACATCAGGGTCCCAGATTTTCGATTCATATCGATAGTTTAATAGCTATCCTTGGCTCGTTTAACAATATGCAAAATATGTGTACAGCCCTGTACTCATACTGAAGTTATTCTTGGTATATAATAGGTCTGATTGTGTAACGAATCGATTCCACGTCGCGCTGTGTGTGAGAGAGAGAAGGAGAGAGGGAGAGATCTGCCTGTGTTTGGAGACGGGCGAGTTTTGTTTCTAACTTTTCTATTTATATTGTGTTTCAAGTTGTGAATTAGAGTCTAGACTATACTTTATTTGACTGGTTGTGTGTTGTTGTAGTAACAGCTGAGCGACTCGTTCATAAGAGCCGATTCATTGCCGTGAGCGTGAGTCGAATCGCTCACGTCTTGCCATGAGTCTTGCGTGGTACAGTACTGTACTGTACAAAATATTTGGTATAGCGCCCCTAGTGGCGAAGTACCCAGCGGCCGCCACCGCCACTGCCGGAGCATCTGCTCTCCCACTATTGAACTTGGGGGAGCAAAGGTATGCTCTTGCTCCACCACTTTTTGATCATATGAAAAATATGATATACCCCCCCCAATATATAAATCGAACCATAACTACATAATTTCAATCAAATTAATAATACGCAATGACACTTAATAGCGAGTTTTTAAGTTTCCAAATATTCTGTCCCCCCCTGCCCTCCACATTTGAATGGTTTGATCCACTGCATACCACGGTCCCTCCCCCAGCAGTCAGTAGCGCACAGGCTGAGTGCTTGTGTGTGTCACAGGTGAGGCGACAGAGTCTCTTATCGGTGGCAGGATTTTCCAGTAAGTTGTTCCAACAAAAGATTATGTTAGACATGTCTTTACTATTGAGTGGTAGAACTTCTACCACGCAATACAATAAAAGTGTTTCACGTCCCGAAATGCCATCTGGTCATACCGTAAATCCTCTAATAATAATAATAATAATAAATAATAACAACGTTTCCCCCTGGTTGGCGTTAGCTTTAGTGCTAGCCGCTAGCTAACGTTGTCATATTATCTAGATATGTGGTGTCAGCTGGATGACATGACTTCGTTTGCAAAATACGTTCGCTATCTATATGGCAGACGAGCAGGGCCGGATTAACGACGGCCGCGGCCCGTGGGCCTCTTTTTTTTTGGAGATCGATGTCATGACTGTGCATTGCAGACTCAGGCAGGAGGCAGATAAGGAGAGAAAGAGACACAAGAGTTACAGGTAATGGAAATATATCTTTTTTCTCTTTCTTATTAAACACTTGGCCTATTTGAAAGGAGATTGATTTAATAAAAATAAATTCGAAAAATCAATATACAGTATATATACAGTATATATATATTAATATATTATTATTATTATTATTATTATTATTATTATAGTAATTGGCTATCATACTGCAATATAAACTGAGTTTTATAGTGAAAAGAGCAGCTTTATTGGTCAAGATTGAAGACTCTATATTGCAGGAAATTGCACGTACAGGTTCATTAAATTAAAAAAAAATTGCACCCCCACTTTCAACTATAACTAGGCGGCCATGCCTGGGATTGTGCGGAGGCACTTTAAGTCAGCATCACTGCTAGAGTTCTACTCTGCTCTCAAGGAGGAGAACTTTACAAACATGAGGAGACATGCTCAGAAGATGTTGGTTCTCTTTGGATCCACCTACATATGTGAACAGACATTCTCAGTCATGACGTTTACCAAGTCCAGGTACAGATCCTCTCTCACTGATGAACATCTGGCAGCTGTGCTTCGCATCTCCACCTCAGACATGCAACCTGACTTTGATGGACTTGTTAAAGCTCAACAGAGACTGGATTTCTCACACTGAATGAAAAAAAAAAGAACTCAAGAACACTAAAATGTGGAAATATAACAAGTGAAATGGGACACTTGATATTTTTTTTTCTTTTTTTTGCACAGTTCTGAAAACATTAAATGTTTAATATAGGCATGTAAAGTAAAAAAGGCTACACAACTGGGACACTTTACTTTACACAGTTCAGTGACATGTCTTGTTTATTTTGGCTATAAGATGATGTGATGTCTTTAGAAAGCTAAGAAAATCCTTGTTTCAATAGTATATAAAACTCAGAAAAAAAACTTTATTTGTATAGCACTTTTTCATACCCTTTGTTATTAATGTTTCACATTTTGTTTATCATTTTGGAAATAAATTCTATTTGAATAAATTCTATTTTTGAAAGCTAACCTCACCTTTTAATTGCCAAATAATAACATACGTCAAAACAATGCCATTTACTGCTTTTTATATAGAAATAAAATGTATATTATGCATAATTGAGTTTGGAATTTTGGCCCGGCCCTCCAACATATTTTCAGTTGCTCATTCGGCCCCCCGGGAAAAATAATTGCCCACCCCTGATCTGGAGGGAGGTAGTGTGACCTTCCACACGTTACACTCTCCTGGTGAGAATATGCGCTGCCAGGCTGGCTGCCGGCTGGCTGCACATGCGTCGGAGGAAAGCATGTGACAGTCTCCAGCCTCCCGGACCAACAGTAGGGTGGAGTGCGCAACAACCAGGAAGGGGGTTGGGAATTGGCATAACAACTAACAGTGGGATGGGAGAAAAATCGGAAAAAGGAAGGGGGGAAAAGATAAAAAAAAAAAAAAAAAAAAAAAGTACTTGCTGAGTAACATTACTTAGTGAGTAACAGTACTTGCTGAGTAACAGTACTTAGTGAGTAACAGTACTTGTTGAGTAACAGTACTTAGTGAGTAACAGTACTTGCTGAGTAACAGTACTTAGTGAGTAACAGTACTTGTTGAGTAACAGTACTTGTTGAGTAACAGTACTTGTTGAGTAACAGTACTTAGTGAGTAACAGTACTTAGTGAGTAACAGTACTTAGTGAGTAACAGTACTTAGTGAGTAACAGTACTTGCTGAGTAACAGTACTTAGTGAGTAACAGTACTTGCTGAGTAACAGTACTTAGTGAGTAACAGTACTTGTTGAGTAACAGTACTTAGTGAGTAACAGTACTTGTTGAGTAACAGTACTTGCTGAGTAACAGTACTTGTTGAGTAACAGTACTTAGTGAGTAACAGTACTTAGTGAGTAACAGTACTTGCTGAGTAACAGTACTTGCTGAGTAACAGTACTTAGTGAGTAACTGTACTTAGTGAGTAACAGTACTTGCTGAGTTACTTGCTGAGTAACAATACTTGCTGAGTAACAGTACTTTCTGAGTAACAGTACTTGCTGATTAACAGTACTTGCAGTAACAGTACTTTCTGAGTAGCAGTACTTGCTGAGTAACAATACCAATATAAGTATTTTTTCTTGATATTGACTATTTTAGCATTTTGATCTACATACAATTATGGGTGAACATTATTTTATACAAACCATTCCATTTGTTGAGGGTTTTAACTAGGGATGCTCGATATTGGCTTTTTTACCGATACCGATATACCGATATTGTCCAACTCTTAATTTCCGATACCGATATCAACCGATATCACATTTGAATGCCGATATCGGCCGATAATATCGGTAGGCCGATAATATCGGACATAATTTCTATAGAAATATAAACAAAAAATAAAATAAAATAAAAAATTGAAAACCGATACCGATATTTTCCGATATCACATTTTAATGCTGATATCAGCCGATAATATCGGACATCCCTAGTTTTAACCTAATCCCGTGGCATCCGTTCACAAAGTAACTGATTTATAAACATAGCATCAATTTCGGGTATCATTACTGATGTATCAAGTATGAATACTTTAGCATCGTGGCTGGCTATACGGATACTGGGTCACATTTAGAATTCGCCTTATTTACGTTGCCGCCATATTGTTCAGGTTTGATGAAATGTGAGGTATGGATACAGAAGTGTCCGTTCACTTCAATGTCAAAACGTCGCTATAAAAATGCCACTTCAAGAACCAAAATTATAATATTATAATATTAATATCTATTTAATAGTCAGAAACAGTCAGAATTACAAGCTCATGATTAGCCGATTGCGATTGTTTTTCACCGCCATAGTTCTTGCGTTTGAAATGCGTTCATAGTGATCTAGGAAAACAAATATGGCCGGCGAGATGAATAAGGCGAATGGGTCTGCTGCTCAGTGAGGCGGTACCTTGCAGCATGCAGTCGTAGGCCTTCTTGTCCTGCTGACCCAGAGCTTTCCAGAACTCTGCAGGCTCCGCCCCTTCCTCCACCTCCTTCACCTTCACATTAGTGCCACTGCTCAGCCCCAGCTCTGACGGACACCTGACAACACAGACAGTTCGAGTTATTACAACATCGCAGGGGTGTGAAAAGTACCCAGAAATTATACTTAAGTGAAAGTATGGGTACCGTCTCAAAATCATACTCAAGTAAAAGTCAGAGTATCTGGCTAAAAACACACTTGAGTAAACGTCAAAAAGTGTCTACTTTTAAATGTACTTAACCCTCTAAAGTCTAGCCGGTTATGCTCCTCCCCCTTAACACATTGACCGCCAGCAGAAGGGGGCGCTGATACCCCATTCATCGCCAGGTCTTTATTCAATGGATATAGTTTTAGACTGTGACATTTGCGAGTGCTTAAAATATATCTTATATTATATCAATCGGTCTAATAACGCCGTCGACCCTCAGTGAGTTGCTTCTAGTCAACATGCCCGAGACTGTTTTTTCATCCGTACATTTCCGTTTTATACCGTTTTGAATAGAGTATGGTTTGGGTGTTTTTCAGTAATTCCAGGAAAAAGGCAAGAAAAGGCATTTTACTGTAATCCAGTCATCACGTTGTAATTTTTCGGCTGATTATCTAATCATCCTGAAATCAACGCTAGATCATCATTAGTATGTCTCCTCGTCCATACATGAAATGACCGTCATAGCGGGGCGCTCGCCCCCCCCCCCCCCCCGCAGCCAACGGTAAACAGCCATACACGGTTCACACAGATAGCTGTGATCGCGGTAGAAATAAATGTCAGATCAACGATCAAATTCATTTATAATGTTCTTACCTTGTATCTGATGTAATGCGAAAGAGATAATCCAAATATCTGATCGCAATTCCAAATAATGCTCGTGGAGGTCCGCACCACACTACCGACCGTTTCACAATGACGGGCGGGCGGAGTTACTGTTCGATGCCATCGTTGTATAGAACAGGCTCGCCTGAATATTTAAACCCCGCCCGCCCGGCTCAGATCGCCTCCTAAAACACACCAGCTCATTTTCAATGAGATAGCTCCGCCTGGCAGTAGAGGGCGGTGTTGACCGTCTGCCAGCTCAGACAGGCTCTGAAGGGTCTGCAGAGGCTGCAGCTATGAATTATGAATAGATATAGCGAATAAACGAAATAACGATCCCAAAAACGAGTAAACTCGTTATTGGCGTTATTCGATTGGCGGCCAATAACGAGTAAACTCGTTGTTGGCGGCCATTGTGTGTACGAATTTTCACAATTTTCTGTTTACATAATATGAAACTACAGGTTCATACCTTCAAAATAAGCCATACAATTCTAGCAGATTTTTTAATCAATGTCCTATGAAACATTCTGGTAAAATCCTTACCAATTCGCAGCAGGAGGGTCTGAAAGGATTCAGTGAATTCAGCTAAATGATAAGAGAACTACACTCCCTCCCAGAATGCAATGTCAATGTCACTAGACCAATTCACACCTGGAACAAAGGCTGTTGTTCCTTTGTTATTCCAATGACTGTGCCCAGGCAGGCCTACAGTGACACACTTTGATTTGATGCCATGTACACACACTAGATAGATTGAGGTTTACCTGAATACATTAGATATAATAGTATAGTAATATAATATATAACATAATAGAGAGAGAGAGAGAGAGAGAGAGAGAGAGAGAGAGAGAGAGAGAGAGAGAGAGAGAGAGAGAGAGAGAGAGAGAGAGAGAGAGAGAGAGCGATACAGAGATATAGACAGAGAGAGAGAGACATTTATAATAATAATTATTATAATTATTATTATTAAATAGAATAATTGTCAGTGATACTGGTGTCATTCTGTGTTCAGGCATCCACTGAGTAAATTATTTGCCTACTGCCCTTTTAACAACTTATAGGCTTGGTAAGTTTCAGTTCAGAGAGGATCGTGAAGACAGATGACATGTTACACAATGGCATTTGGTTTTATCAATATTTTGGATTTAAACACAGTAGCAGTTCAACTGGAGAGGAGCTCAGATGATCAGTCCGGAAAGGTATGTAGGCTATTGCCTTTTTTTTCCTCCATCAGCTGTGAGAGAATATCTGCGGGTCCGCACGCAGGAGATAGTTGGCGTGTGTTGGTGACACACATACACAACGACTGCAAAAAGTCGAGTCCTGTGGATATTATTGCAAGAGATCATTCATACATAATATGAAAAGCCAATCTGTTGTTTAGAATTTGGATGGGGGGTAGCGAGTCTCCGATACCTCTCACCTCTGCGGGGTGTAACAGCGCATTCACAGCGCACACGCCGCTCTGTGTGTGTGTGCGTGTATGTGCGTTTCTTGACGCGATGTAGTTCTCTGGCAAACGGAGATAATTACAATCATACCATCTAGCAAGAATTAAACATATTTACAAGTCGTATTAAGTTTAGCAAGTAAGGAGACATATATATATAACATCTCAAAGCACTCGAAAATGTCATTTTTCTATTTTTACCGATTTCTGAAAAGAGGTACTTTTTGAGCATTTGGGAGAAATTATAAATCCTTTTGTTCTCCGCCGACGGGTGCAAACAGGACTTTGGACTCTCAAGGGTTTTATGTACTAAAAAGTTAAAGTTAAAGTAAAAACTTTTTTCTGACTGTCTATTCTTCTGATAGCAGGTGTTTAATCAAAGATCCCCGCTTTCTAGTCTTGCACAAGGACCAATCAGCATGGGAATGGGCGTGTTCATTTTCCATTGATGGGATTTGATTTTAAATAAAGTGCGGCCACATGATTAATAACGTTAACGTTAGTTTGGCCAGAGAAACTAATATACTAATTAAAATGATTGGACCTGCGAGATTTGTACTTTGTAGGTCTGCATTTTAAATGTAAGGAGTAAAAAGTATGTTTTTTTCCCTCTGAAATGTA
>NC_140174.1:132045559-132195906 GCF_963971535.1 Notolepis coatsorum | reverse complement strand
AATTGAGTAAAAGTACAAGTATACAAACCTAATAATACTAGAGTACAAATCCCCAAAAACAGTACTTAAGTATTGTAACAATTACTCAAGTACTTTACACCCCTGCAACACAGACAGTTCAAGTTATTACAACATCGATCACTGATGTCTGCATCGATAGATAAACAGCCCAGGATGAAAACGGGTGTCTATCTTTGTCGTTACCTGGACATTGCTGTAATCAACATGCTGTAATTGGTATTGAACGTGTGTCTTACCCCTTGGTGAGCCTCTCCACAGTCCTGTTGGCCACCTGCCTGGCTCCAGCCTGGGCCTTGCAGCCGTGCCACAGGTACAGCTGGCCCTTGTGGGTGTCCAGCAGCAGCAGGCTGGCCCGGGAGCGCAGGCTGGCACAGCAACACGACACCTCCACCAGAGAGGCCTCGACCGCTGCCTCGCCACGCACACAGAACATACGCCAGCCGCCTGGAGAGGGAAGAGGAGGAGGAAGGAGTGGAGAGGAGAAGTAGAAGAGAGGAGAGAGGAGTGGAGAAGAGAAGTAGAAGAGAGGAGTGGAGAGGTAGAGGAGTGGAGAGGAGAGGAGAGGAGAGGAGAGGAGAGGAGAGGAGAGGAGAGGAGAGGAGAGGAGAGGAGAGGAGAGGAGAGGAGAGGAGAGGTAGAGGAGTGGAGAGGAGAGGAGAGGAGAGGAGAGGAGAGGAGAGGAGAGGAGAGGAGAGGAGAGGAGAGGAGAGGAGAGGAGAGGAGAGGAGGAAGGAGTGGTAAGGTAGAAGAGAGGTAGAAGAGAGGAGAGGAGTGGAGAGGAGAAGTAGAAGAGAGGAGAGAGGAGTGGAGAAGAGAAGTAGAAGAGAGGAGTGGAGAGGTAGAGGAGTGGAGAGGAGAGGAGAGGAGAGGAGAGGAGAGGAGAGGAGAGGAGAGGAGAGGAGAGGAGAGGAGAGGAGGAAGGAGTGGTAAGGTAGAAGAGAGGTAGAAGAGAGGAGAGGAGTGGAGAGGAGTGGTAGAAGAGAGGTAGAAGAGAGGAGGAGTGGAGAGGAGTGGTAGAAGAGAGGAGAGAGGAGTGGAGAGGTAGAAGAGAGGAGAGGAGTGGAGAGATAGAGGAGAGAAGAGATGAGTGGAGAGGTAGAAGAGAGGAGAGAAGAGATGAGTGGAGAGGTAGAAGAGGAGAGAGGAGTGGAGAGACAGAGGAGTGGAGGTAGAAGAGAGGAGAGAGGAGTGAAGAGACAGAGGAGTGGAGGTAGAAGAGAGGAGAGAAGAGATGAGTGGAGAGGTAGAAGAGGAGAGAGGAGTGGAGAGACAGAGGAGTGGAGGTAGAAGAGAGGAGTGAAGAGACAGAGGAGTGGAGGTAGAAGAGAGGAGATGCATTTCAGTTTGTGGGGTGGCTCTGGAATGGATTACAAGTGGAAAACAAAACAAGGCAATAACATTGCACAGTTCAAAGATAGATACAAAATACCTCTGATAAGACAAATACAGATATAGATAGTTGCTTGTTGATTTCTTCAACAAGATAACTTGTTCTCTCTTTTAGGTAGTAAGAGAGTTTTATATATAATGTTATGATATTGTAAGAAAGGGGCATGACTAGATAAGCTGTGCTTCCTTCTGCCCCTTCTCCAACTCATCCTTGTTTGTTTTTCTACGGATGAAGACAGACTCATTTGTTTATGTTTACATTTTGTCTTGACTGTTTTATGTTTGTTGTGTTCCCACAGACATTGGAAAATGAAATTCAAGGACTTTTAAGTACTTTTCCAAGCACTATTTTTTATTTTCAAGGATGACACTCGAAGGATACAATTCACTTTTAAATGCAGTTTTTTTTTAACATCTTCTTGGCCTGCTTGCCAGCTAGAGCAGGGGTTCCCAAACGTTTGAGGCCGCGACTCCCAAATAACGGTGTCAGAGAGCCGCGACCCCCACTATTATAAGAGGTAAAAAAAAATATATATATATATATATATATATATATATATATATATATATATTATATTATTTTCTTTCTTTTTTCTTTTTTTTTTATAAATTGAAATGTATGGTTGAAACATGCAAACGTTCAAACGCACACACACTAATAAGCATTGAAGGCTTTTAACCAGGGCCAGACTGGGGAAATCATTCAGGCCAGGAAATATAGTGCAAAATATAGCCCCAGTCAGGCCACTTTTTAAGCAGGGGGTCTGGGGGTCCCCCACCAGGAAATTTTTTGTTACAAAGACTTCATTTCCTGCATTCTGTTGTAGGATTTTTTTTTATTTGTACCCTTTAAATACCAGTGTTTGTGATGGCATCACAAATTATTGTTAAAAAACAGGCTAGCATATGTATGATTAGCAACAACACTGATTTTGATGGATTTTCAGTTTTTTTGTAATGTCAGATTGAAAAGAATACAATCTTTTATTCAACTTCAGCCCTGATCATAACACCACATATTCATTTTATAATTCTAACCCTTTAAATCCCAGTGTGTGTGATGGCATATATCTGCATTTGAGATTCAAATGTCCTTTACAGCATAAACAGCAATTTAAAAACAGCAATTTTAAGCAGTTAATACATAAAGATGGTTAAAAACAAGATGGGCAAGTACACAGGGATAAAAATAGCTAAAATATAACTAAAATATAGCTAAAAAGTGATGAAAAAGAAACAAGTCCAATCATGAATGTGTTGTTAAATAATTAAATTAATTTGTTACAGTCCACAACCCCAATATATCAAATGCAAAGTAGATTTATCTGGGGGGGATTATTACAGGCTAGCATGTGTCAATGATTAGCAACAACAGTTTTTTGTAAGGGTCCCGCCTCCACCAATCACATGCGGCTCCCTTTGTGTGTGTGTGTGTGAGTGAGTGAGTGAGTGAGTGAGTGAGTGAGTGAGTGAGTGAGTGAAGTGAGTGAGTGAGTGAGTGAGTGAGTGAGTGAGTGAGTGAGTGAGTGAGTGAGTGAGTGAGTGAGTGAGTGAGTGAGTGAGTGAGTGAGTGAGTGAGTGAGTGAGTGAGTGAGAGAGAGAGAGAGAGAGAGAATTCTCCAACTTGTGTGAGTTGCAGTGATCTCCTGATTGTTCCCCACCTAGGTTATCTAACTATTGCGCTGCTGCAACTAGAAACACTGGCCTGGCCTGCTTCTAAGTTCAGTGGCCTGACTGCATAAAAAAAAATATATATAGATTTTTTATATAACATTTTTTTAATCATCTGTCGACCCCCCCCCGCAGCGGCTCGCGACCCCCACCACCACTTTGGTCACCCCTGAGCTAGAGCAAGCTAGAGCATCACACGCGAAGAAATGAGGAAAAGCAGTTGGAGCATGCGAGACAGCGACTCGTCAGATTTATATTTTTATAAAAAAATATTTCTTGATTCAGAACAATTTGATCATGGATGAACAAAACATTCAATGTGAATGGTTGAATTTCAAGGACTTTTTAAGCACCTTGTTAAAAAATTGGCTGTTTTCAAAGAATTCCAGGCTTTGACTTTTATTTTGTAAAAAATGTAAGCACTTCAAGGACCTTGTGCGAACCCTGGTTAGAGATAAATGAAAATCAATCAATCAATCAACCAACCAATCAAATCAATCAATGCCAGAGTGGGGCTGTGAGGTACCTGTGTTCTTGGTGCTGTCCTCCCTGCTGCCCTGGTGGATGATCAGGCCTCCTTGGAAGAGCTGCAGGAAGCATGGAGGCTCCTTACCCTGACTCACCAGCACCTGCCCAGTGGAGGGAGGGGACAACAATCAACAACTGAAGATAGAAAGTGATCCTAACATTTTTCAGCATTTATATCTTACATTCCCGTCTCTTCTACCTCAAGAGGCTTAAAAGGGGGCACTTCACCAAAAAACAATGCTGATTTATTTTGCACATAATCTAATCATAATCTAGTTATTGAGAGCAAATGGGTTTGAATATGGCCACCAGTGAGGTCATCAGGGACATTTATTCCATGTGTTGTGTTAATTACAGCTCAATTAATTATCATTTCATCAAAGTCAGAGTTACGTTTATTGTAATTTTTCCATTGACATGAAAGCACGAGATACAGCACTCAGGTCTCGGTTACAGCCATTTGATAGATAAACTAGAATAAATACTCAAATAAATACCGATCCTCATGACAGACATACAAACTGATTCAATAAAAATCCAGTAAAAACGAATCATTCAATAAAAACAACAAATTGATTCAATAGAAAACTAATCCATTTCAATAAAAACCTAGTCTAATTCAGTAAAAACTGATTTAATTAGCGGTCGGATGGCGTAGCGGAGATTGCGCTCGTCACCAATGCAAGAGGCTGCGGTCTCGACTCCCGGAGTCAGCATTGCCTGCGGCTTGGGCCGATCATCATACTAACTCGTTTGGCTGAGTTAGCGGGAGGGAAGTCGAGGGTGGTATTCTGGCGTTGTGGACAGCGACGCCTACAGGTCAGGTCTGGGCGCCTGCTCAGCAAAAGGCAGGAAATGGTGAAGGCAGCGTGCCCTCCCACGCGTTACGCTTCACCAATGAGAGTCCTCGCTGCCAGGTGAAAAGAGAGCCACTGGCTGTCTCCACATGTGTCGGAGGAAGCAGGTGGTAGACTTCAGGGTTCCCTTGTACCGACCAGTAGGAGGAACATGCGCACAACAACCAGGTAGGGGAGGGGGGGAATTGGCATAACGACTAAAAGGGGATGGGGAGAAAAATAGAAAAACCAGGCGGAGAAAAGGATAAAAATTAAAAGAAAACATTTAATTCAATAAGACTAATATGATTCACTGATTAAAATAGATACTGTAGGTGCCATAAAGTGCTACGGTGCAGTGTGCAGAGGCATGGCAGTGATGAGCTGCGATGAACTGTTCAGTAGTCCGGGAAGAAGCTATATTCTTCAGCCTGGTGGTTCTTGCCCGGATGCTGTGCAGCCTCCTGCCTGAAGGGAGGGGGGTAAACAGTCCGTGGGCAGGGTGGGTGGGGTCACGCATGATGCGGATTGCTCTCTCCGGCATCGGTTGTTGTAGGTATCAAAGATGTCAGGTAAGCTGCATCCGATGGGCCTCTGTGCAGACCTTACAACCCTCTTTAGTGCCTGCTTCTCTGCCGCTGTGCAGCTGCCGTACCATGCTGTGATGCAAGAGGTCAGTACGCTCTCCATCACACATCTATAGAAGGAGCTGAGGATGTTGGTGTTGGTGTTTCCTCAGGAAGAACAGGCGTTGATGAGCTTTTTTGACGAGGCTCAGGGTGTTGTCGCGCCACGTGAGGGTGTTGGATGGTGCACAACACAAGGATTCAATGTCCCCGATGACATCACTGGTGGCCAGATTCAAACTAATTTACTCTCAATAACTGTCAAAACTAAATTAATGTGTACAAAACGGTTTAGAGTTTTTGGATGTGTGTGAAATTATGTGCAAAATAAATCAGCAGTTTTTTATTTTAATTTACAGGTGCTATAGATAACTTTTATGTAGAGTAATCATTAAAAAAAAAAGTATACATCCACAGAGCTTTTAGAAAGGTGCGGAATAAAAGTATTGCTTTTCCACAAAAAAACATTATTGATTAATGAATATATAATTTAAAAACTGTTGGTGGGTCCAAAATGTATGTTGTTGTTACATGTTTAAGTGCATGTATCCCCTCCCTACTTCCCATTTCCCCATGTGAAATGCACCTGGTTGGACCTAGTGCAACATCTAGTGGCTGAATGTTATCTATATAGCACCTTTAACCGCCTCAAGGCGACACTAGACATGTTTTGCAAAACATTCAATATATTTGGAACCGTTTATGATAAAGACTTGCTTTAAATTGTATCTGAATGGGGAGATTCTCCTCTCTCTGTTGAAAGTATATTTCTCCGTCATCCACAGGCTGACTGGCAGTATGCAAAATTAAGGTCTAGTATCTTGAAATATTTAGATCAGTATTTTTCTCTTTTCCGATACCACGCTAGTGAATATTTTGTATCTATATATCTGTCACTGAGCTTTTAGCCTATAGCCAATGGAAATGGTCACATGGGCTGGGAGGATCAATGGAACATTTTCTCTATACTTCAGTGCGCTCCGACAGGGCTGGCAGGCAGACAGGCGCGTAACAGAGGATAGAGAGAGAGGAGCTGGTTGTATAATAAAATGGCATAAAGACATGAAAATAGGTATAATGTTCAACAAGCATTGGAACTTGTTGTGGATGTTGAGGACGATCCAGAAAATATAAATGAAAAGGACTCTGAGCCAGATAGCTGGGACAGAGATGACGACAATCATAATGAAGGAATTGATGTGTTTGAAGCGGTGGTTTGAAGTAGCTCACTCTTGTATCAATTGATCTGACAACTATATCATTTATTATGCAGCTTGAATGAAAATCCCCTGTTGATGATTCATGTGTGTAACTATGTTATTTGGATAAGATGCAGAGAACCATATCATAAAAAACGCCCAGAACCATATCAAAATAAATGGCTGTCACTCACTGAGGAAAATGTGTATTTGGACCAAATTCCACACAGAAATCATCATATCCCACTAGAACATTCTCTCCTGTGTCTGTACTCAGTACTCGGTGTCTTTAATCCCCCGGGAGTCTCAATAAAGACAAACTATGGAGTTCCTTTCAAAATAAATTACAGAATGTGATGTCATTTTTTATTAACCGCAAATAATGATGTTCCTCGCGTGTTGTTTTAATGCAAGAGTTATGCGACTCACCTGCGCCCCCCTGTGGTTACCCAGCTCAACCGTCATGAGTGCCGAGGTTCCCTTCTCGCTGACACTGGACTGGCGGCCCTGCCAGAAGAAACAAGCGCTCCTCTCTCTGCCGGGTGCGCCCACACTCAGCTCCCCCGGCTTCTGACGCTTCCCCACTGAGACACACAGACATACAGATCAACATTCTGACGCTTCCCCACTGAGACACACAGATCAACATTCTGACGCTTCCCCACTGAGACACACAGACATACAGATCAACATTCTGACGCTTCCCCACTGAGACACACAGACATACAGATCAACATTCTGACGCTTCCCCACTGAGACACACAGACATACAGATCAACATTCTGACGCTTCCCCACTGAGACACACAGACATACAGATCAACATTCTGACGCTTCCCCACTGAGACACACAGACATACAGATCAACATTCTGACGCTTCCCCACTGAGACACAGATCAACATTCTGACGCTTCCCCACTGAGACACAGATCAACATTCTGACGCTTCCCCACTGAGACACACAGACACAGATCAACATTCTGACGCTTCCCCACTGAGACACAGATCAACATTCTGACGCTTCCCCACTGAGACACAGATCAACATTCTGACGCTTCCCCACAGACACACAGATCAACATTCTGACGCTTCCCCACTGAGACACAGACACACAGATCAACATTCTGACGCTTCCCCACTGAGACACACAGACACACAGATCAACATTCTGACGCTTCCCCACTGAGACACACAGACATACAGATCAACATTCTGACGCTTCCCCACTGAGACACACAGACACACAGATCAACATTCTGACGCTTCCCCACTGAGACACACAGACATACAAAACAACATTCTGACGCTTCCCCACTGAGACAGACAGACACAGAAAACACAGATCAACATTCTGACACTTCCCCTCTGAGACACAGATCAACATTCTGCTGCTTCCCCACTGAGACACAACAACAACAACAACAACATTCTGCTTCCATTCATCAGTTAAATTATGTGTTAGTAATGACAGCATGGATGGGTGTGAAATAATGTATAAAATACATTCTGATTCAGGAGGCAACAATACTGATACTGGATATTCATTCATTCATTCATTCATTCATTCATTCATTCATTCAATCTTTATTTAATCCAGAAGGATCATTGAGAGCAAGCTCTCATTTACAACAACGCCAAGAAGTACAGCACATGATAAATACAAAAACAATATATTAAAATCTGATACTGAGAGACGGCAGAAAAGAAGCAAAGTGACTATTGATTGGTCAAAGTGACTATTGACCATTTACTATTGATTTTTTAAATATTTCATATTTCAGTCATTTGTGTCCAATGATCCTGAACTGATGGTCTAGGTCTATACTGTTCAGTAACTGATGGTCTAGGTCTATAGTATAGTGTATACTGTTCAGTAACTGATGGTCTAGGTCTATACTGTTCAGTAACTGATGGTCTAGGTCTAATAGTATACTGTTCAGTAACTGATGGTCTAGGTCTAATAGTATACTGTTCAGTAACTGATGGTCTAGGTCTAATAGTATACTGTTCAGTAACTGATGGTCTAGGTCTAATAGTATACTGTTCAGTAACTGATGGTCTAGGTCTAATAGTATACTGTTCAGTAACTGATGGTCTAGGTCTAATAGTATACTGTTCAGTAACTGATGGTCTAGGCTAGGTCTAGAACTGATGGTCTACATTAGGCATGGCTTTCCCCAGGAGTCAGGAGAAGAATGCCTGCCGTAAACAAAAATTCCAAATAAGTTATTTGTTTATGTACGGTGTATAAGGTATAAGCTGGCCCCAAGCTTTCACTGCAAACATATGGTTTTTCTTTTTAAACACCTGGTGGCGCTGGCGTGTCGTCATAGTGGCGCTGTGCCCCTATACCACCATTGATCAGGTAAAGCCCTTAGGGATGTGATCATGTATTGACTAAATGACAGACTTTTGACATGTTCTCTGTGTCGACAGTAATAGTAGTAATCGATTAGGCAATTTTTTGTTTTGTTTTGTAATGGCTTATTCAAAACATAAAAATTAGTGTTCTGATGCTGAAAGGGCAGCGCAGACAGGGTCTGTTGGTATGACGATGATGAAATGTGGAAAAAGCGAATCTGTATCCAATATAGACGTGTTTCTCGTTTACGTCAGACTTTAGATGCTAGATATGTAAAAGGTGAAAGACTCAACACTCACAGCCATGCTGATTTGGCAAAATGACATCCAGACATTTTCGTTTTAAACAACTTTTAGTCAGGGGAGTGCCATGGTTTCTCCATAGAGCCCTGTCATACTTTTTTTTTAGCGCAGCAGCTTGCACAGGTAGGGGGCAAATTAGTCACGTGACTCAGTTGGTATTGCCGATTGGCTCGAACACTATGTTTGTATACAGCATTTGTTTGTATAAAGCGAACAGGTCTAAGATACATTTTGTGGTGAATAAAGCCATATAGTGCATTTTTTAAGCCAATGCTATACATCAGAATCTAAAAAAAAAACGCATACAAAAAAAAAAAAACATGACATGTTGATAGATGCCCCCGACACCTCGACTAACAAAAAACAGTGTCGTTCACATCCCTAGTCTACGTCTATACTGTTCGGTACCGGACAGCATTGAAAGTTAAGGTCTCAGAATTGGCAGTGAAAAAGTGGTGCATCTCTGATTTTGGTTCCATGTAGCATGATGCGTTTGTAATCCCCCAATATTCCATGACTTCCCCAGAGAATTCATGAAATCTCCCCGTCTTTCCTTATCCGGAATACACCTGAAATCCCATGATATGCCTCCCTAAAGTTCTCTAACCAGTGAAAAAAACTTAAAAAGGTCAAATAATTCAGGAGTACAGTTTTGAGTAAAAAAATCATATTTTTTTTTCTCTCTTATCTTGCAGCATATTTTAATATTAAAATATATTTATTTTTTAAGAATTGTAAAGGATAGGTAAAAAATAAGCATGTGCTTCAGCCTATTCCTTTTTCGGTCATTGAGTTGGGATTTTGTGTGTGAGCTCACTTTGAATATGTACATTTGTAATCTTTTCATTTGTAAGTCCACACAAGTGTGTTTTTGATTTGTTGTAAACAAAGGCCAAAATAAACAATTCATTCATTCAGGCCTAACAAAAATAATGGTTGGTTTCAGGTTGCCGACCGACCCTGCCGATTTAGGTGCGACCCAATATATTTTATGAGTTTTAAAAAAAAATTATATATTAAAAAAAAAAAATCATTTTTTTTTTTTTTTTTTTTTTTTTTAGAATAAAGTTTCATAGAAATCTTAGTCAAACATTTAGTATTATGGATATTAAACATGCTGGCAGAGTACATGCATCCATGTTGTTGTGAACATTTTAACCCTTTCACTGCCACACGACAGCCGGTTAACCCTTTCACTGTGACAATACAGAAGGTTAGCCCTTTACTATCACACAACCGACGGCGATGCTCCATCATTAGCATCATTAGCTCCGCGGAGCTAATGATGCTAATGATGGAGCATCGCCGTCGGTTGTGTGATAGTAAAGGGCTAACCTTCTGTCGTGTGGCAGTGAAAGGGTTAATTAAATAAAGAAATTCCCTATCCATAGTCGCCGTGGGAAAGAAAAAAAAAAAAAAAAAATTCCCTACCTACCCATGGCCAAACTGACAACCAACCTGAAACCAACTATTATTTTTGTTAGGCCTCATTCAAACCCCCAGAGGCTTGTGTTCCCAGAACGCACCACCCGGCGTCGCCCCCCCCCACTCACCCACGGTGGTGACGGAGTACTTCCAGCGGATGACGTAGGCGTCGGCCTCGTGCAGGTGTCCCAGGCCCCCCGCCGGCATCTCCTCCTCGCCGTACTCCCGGATGTGCCACACGTCCACGGCCACCGTGGCCAGCTCCGCCTGCCGGCCGTCGTCCGTGCGCACCAGGCCGTGGCCCCGCTGCACGTCCACCCCCTCCAGGAGGCTGCGCACCGGCTCTGGCTCGTTGCTCAGCAGGGCCTTGGCGTCGCACGGCAGGAGGTCCGCGTCCAGCGGGGAGCAGCGCGGGCCGGAGTGAACGGGGCTCTGTGGCAGAGAGAGAGGGAGAGACTGAGGTGTTCTTAAATCTGTGACTCCGTGATGTGCAGTGAAACTAAACGAGTGTTTCTCTGTGGAAGTCTTTTATAAAACAGAATAGTATCGGTGACCCGACACCTTGGCACAAGGTTTTATTTGGGTAGAATCGATTAGCATGGGGTCAGGGTTGGTGATGATTACACTTTTAAAACTTAATGAAATTAATGACATTTAATTAAACGGAATTTAATTTAATCAAATTCAATTACATTCATAGTCAAAATGCATGATTTTATCATGATGCATCTTTGCCTTCTCAGAAAGAATATGTTAAACAAATACATCTGTAATTATACTGTGCATTATGAGAGAATACTGTGTATTAGAATCTAATACAACCTCTTCATTGCCAAGTACATTTCATACATAGGTGCCTTGCTCAAGGGCACTACAACAGTGGCTATTGAGGGAAGGGAGAGTGTTATTTATTCACTTCATAGTGTATAAATAATACTCTATCATGGTGATAGAGGAGGTGCTCCTGTGTGTAGAGACAGGGTGATAGAGGAGGTGTTCCTGTGTGTAGAGACAGGGTGATAGAGGAGGTGCTCCTGTGTAGAGACAGGGTGATAGAGGAGGTGTTCCTGTGTAGAGACAGGGTGATAGAGGAGGTGTTCCTGTGTGTAGAGACAGGGTGATAGAGGAGGTGCTCCTGTGTGTAGAGACAGGGTGATAGAGGAGGTGCTCCTGTGTGTAGAGACAGGGTGATAGAGGAGGTGTTCCTGTGTGTAGAGACAGGGTGACAGGGTGATAGAGGAGGTGCTCCTGTGTGTAGAGACAGGGTGATAGAGGAGGTGTTCCTGTGTAGAGATAGGGTGATAGAGGAGGTGCTCCTGTGTGTAGAGACAGGGTGATAGAGGAGGTGCTCCTGTGTGTAGAGACAGGGTGATAGAGGAGGTGCTCCTGTGTGTAGAGACAGGGTGATAGAGGAGGTGCTCCTGTGTGTAGAGACAGGGTGATAGAGGAGGTGTTCCTGTGTGTAGAGACAGGGTGATAGAGGAGGTGTTCCTGTGTGTAGAGACAGGGTGATAGAGGAGGTGCTCCTGTGTGTAGAGACAGGGTGATAGAGGAGGTGTTCCTGTGTGTAGAGACAGGGTGACAGGGTGATAGAGGAGGTGCTCCTGTGTGTAGAGACAGGGTGACAGGGTGGGAGATAGGTGTTCTCTCTGTCTACCTTCGCCTCCTCCGCTGCAGCCTGCTCCTCCTTCTTCCTGTCAGCCCAGTCGAGGAACTTCTCTCTGAACAGAGACGTCTCGTTGTGCTCCGACAGTCTGCCGAACAGAGCCCAGCTGGGACGGGCCTCTCCCTGCCTGAAAAAATTAATAAAAATAAATAAATATAAATAAAAACACACACACACACACACACACAAGGTCGTGAGACAATTCTTTAGTGTCCTTAACCCAGGGTTCCCACAGACATTGCAAAATAAAATTCAAGGACTTTTAAGTACTTTTCCAGGCACTATTTTTCATTTTAAAAGGGCATTTAAAAGGATACAATTCCAATCCAATATGTGTGGCTTAAAAAAACAATTTCCCACAATTAGTTACACTTTAAATTGATTCAGAACAATTTTATCATGGATGAACAACTTTCAATGCGAATGGTTGATTTGAATTTCAAGGACTTTTTAAGCACCTTGTTAAAATTTTAGCTGTTTCAAGGAATTCCAGGCCTTGACTTTTTTTGGACAAAAATCAAGCACTTTAAGCACTTCAAGGACCTTGTGCGAACCCTGTTAACCCCTAATTGCTCCCAATGAGCAAGTTGGCACCTTGCATGGTCGATGTGTGAATGTGTGAGTGAATGTGTGAGTGAATGGGTGAATCATGAGATGAATAAGTTGTAAAGCGCTTGGGATGAAAGTACTATATAAATGCAGTCCATTTGCCATTTATATAAATGCAGTTCATTTACACGCACATACCTACTTATCAATTGAAATTAATCCAAAATGTATTAATACAAAAAAGCTTTAGTTTCAGCCACATAGTCCAGACCATTTTAGAGGAGAAATGTAACACACACACGTGCATAAACAAACATGTAAGGAGGGTGTACAAACTCTACATCTAGTCCGAACGGTCCCTGATGAGAGCTGTGATGGCACGCTACAGCCACCAGAGGGCAGTGTTAGACAAATAACCCAACACACCCCATTCACTGTGTTCATACTTTTCATTAGACTGTCTGACTTCACATGAACACACAGTCCATAATTAATTGTTAGACTAGAAGTCTTTATTTGTCATGCAGTTTTAACACACACACGCGAGATGGGCGACCCACAGGAACACACACACACATGCACTGAGTCGCCGATGAAATGTCTCTGCACTTTTCCCATCCCGTTGTCCTTCCCCCCATGGGCAGCCGAGAGCAGATAGGGCGTCAACGTGAGCCGCGCCCCGGGGACCAATCCAAGTGCTCCTGTCCATCTTCGTCAAGGACGCCACAGCGTTAGCGATCTGTTGTTCATTCCATTGGGTTTATCTTATCGGGGGGAAACCCTTGCGAGCACGGGGAGAACATGCAAACTCCACACAGAAAGGCCTGGGAGATACCCCACCTGAGTACCTGGCATCATGGAAACCTGGTCCCCAAGCGGAAATCGAACCCTGGACCTTCTTGCTGTGAGGCGACAGTGTTAACCACTACACCACCGTGCCATCCATCACGTAAACGTAAACAAACACACATCTATTACCCAGGAGCCACAGCGTTCTCATGCCAATGCTCACAGCTGTCATTTAATGACAAGCACCTGTTGTTTGAATACAATTACCTGTTACAATTACCGAGATGTCTGTGATGGAGTACTATGAAACGCTCTCATATGGTGTTTGAATATTAATGACCACTAGGGGAGCATATGATATGTTTCTCTTTTACAATAATGATCTGATTAGTAAACCTTAAAGAATAATGATTGACCGCTTCTTCTATCATACGGTCTGAGATGCTTAGCTGAAGACAACAAAATGAATGGAGAGATTGCTGACATTAAAGAGAGAAGTGACAATGGAGACATTTTTAAAGGTGTGGTTTGGGAACTTTCAGATGACCAGGTGAATTACTATCCGAGCAAATTTTTTGTAGTCACTATCAACTGGGGAGGACATGTTGCACAAATCATCTTGATGAGACGCTAAACTGAGGTCCTGACTGAATTCGGTTGTTAAAGAACCCAGGACGCCTATCGTAAAGAGTAGGGGGTTCCCCGACGTTCCTGGCCAAATTCCCAATCAGGTCTCTGACATCAAGGCCACCTAATCATCCCTTCCCGTTAATTGGCTGATCTAAATCCCTGTCTCCTGAGCCGTTCAGCCATTGTGTAGTGTGATGTGTGCCTGGTGCCAGTGTATGGTAGCCATTGAGCCTGCGTAGCCCAAAGTTGGGTGCTACCAGTGATGGTGAAGGAGGCCATTTCCACCCTACATTGTAAAGCGCTTTGAGTGTCAGTGTCTAGAAAAGCGCTATATAAATGCAAGTAATTATTATTATTCACATGAAGAGGGCGGGGCTCAGTGCATCAGACTGACCACGGCACGTCCTTATTGGTGGAGAGGAGGCAGGCGCCGATCGGCTTTAATTCAACACCCGTCTATTGATATCAAATGCTACAGGAACATACTAGAACTGATCTTACTACAGCTGATCTCACTACAGCTGATCTCACTACAGCTGATCTCACTACAGCTGATCACACTACAGCTGATCTCACTACAGCTGATCTTCCTACAACTGGTCACAGTACAGCTGGTCTCACTACAGCTGATCTTACTACAGCTGATCACACTACAGCTGATCTTACTACAGCTGATCACACTACAGCTGATCTTAAAACAGCTGATCTCACTACAGCTGATCACACTACAGCTGATCTCACTACAGCTGATCTTACTACAGCTGGTCACACTATAGCTGATCTCACTACAGCTGATCTCACTACAGCTGATCTCACTACAGCTGATCTTACTACAGCTGATCTCACTACAGCTGATCTTCCTACAACTGGTCACACTACAGCTGATCTCACTACAGCTGATCTTACTACAGCTGATCTCACTACAGCTGATCAAGTTCAAGTTCAAGTTCTTTAATAGTTGTCATACAGAAGTACAGAATACTTTCATACAAAATGCTTCTTACTGTTACGCTCCAGAGACTGTGCTAGACAAGATAGTATCAAATAACATAATAACATAATATAGCATGAATTTAGAAGAAGAAAATGAGGTCACAGTGTTCGGTATAGACATATGTACAATGTTCTGAGTTACCATATAATATACAATACACAATACTATGCAGTGTACTAATGTACAGTACTATCTAGTGCAAAGCAGAAATGGGATGAGGTACAATTTTAGGTACAATTTACAGTAAGGTGTACGAGTTGTAGTGCAATCCTTCATCCATAAATATAAAGTGTGGGGAGTGGGTGCTACAGTGTGTTTGTTTAAAGTGGGTGTGTGCTATAAAGTGTGTGGAGTGGGTGCTACAGTGTGTTTGTTTAAAGTGAGTGTGTGCGTGTGGATGTGTGTGCTATGTGCGTTTGGTGGTTGTTGTTGTGTAGTGTTCATTCATTGTTCGTTTAGCAGCCTGATGGCCTGGGGATAGAAGCTACTTCTGAGTCTTTCTGTGCTCGCCTTGAGACTCCTGTATCGCTTGCCTGACCGCAGCAGTTCGAAGAGGCAGTTGTTCGGGTGACTGGAGTCTTTAATGATTCTCTTAGCCTTGCCCTTGCAACGCTTGTAGTAAATGTTCTGGAGGGTGGGGAGCCCCCCTCCAATTGTGCGTTTGGCTGAACGTGTCACTCTTTGTAGTCTGCTTCGGTCTTTTGCAGTGCTATTCCCAAACCAGGAGGTGATGTTGCCGGTCAAGATGCTCTCTATTGTACATGAGTAGAAGTTCTTAAGGATCTTCTGGCTGACTTGGAACTTCCTTAGGCGCCTGAGGAAGTAGAGGCGTTGTCGTGCCTTCTTCACCACACTGTTAATGTGTGTGGTCCATGTCAAGTCCTCGGATATGTAGGCTCCGAGGTACTTGAAGCTGTTGACTCTCTCAACCGGTGCCCCGTCGATGCTGAGGGGGCTGTAGTCCTTGACCCCCGACCTCCTGAAGTCCACAATCATCTCCTTTGTTTTGCTGACGTTCAGGGAGAGGCTGTTTTCCTGGCACCATCCCGCCAGGACCTTGACCTCTTCCAGGTAGGCCCTCTCGTCGTTGGCAGAGATCAGGCCCACCACCACTGTGTCGTCAGCAAATTTGACGATTGTATTGCTACTCCGCTGAGCCACACAGTCGTGTGTGTACAGGGAGTAGAGGAGGGGACTCAGAACACAGCCCTGGGGGGCCCCTATGTTGAGGGTGATGGATGAGGAGGTGCAGTTGCCTGCTCTCACCACCTGGGGTCTGCCAGTCAGGAAGTCCAAGACCCACTGGCAGAGGTCATAGCCCAAGCCCAGGTCCCTGAGCTTGGCTATGAGTATGGAGGGGACTATGGTATTGAATGCCGAGCTGTAGTCGATGAATAGCATTCTCACATAGTTCCCCTGCCTCTTGTCCAGGTGTGATGCTGCTGTGTGCAGCACATGGGATATGGCGTCCTCCGTGGACCTGTTGGGGCGGTATGCAAATTGCAGGGGGTCCATGTTGATGGGGAGGGAGGAGCAGATGTAGCCCTTTACTAGCTTCTCAAAGCACTTCATGGCTATGGAGGTGAGAGCTACAGGGCGGTAGTCGTTGAGGCAAGCAGGCTTGGATTTTTTGGGTACAGGGATAATAGTGGACTTCTTCAGGCAGGTGGGGATGACAGCCTGTTCTAAGGACAGGTTAAATATGTCAGTGAATACTGGGGCCAGTTGGTCGGCACAGACTTTTAGGACGCGGCCGGGGATGCCGTCCGGACCTGCTGCCTTCCTGATATTAACTTTTTTAAAGGTCCGCCTCACCTCATGCTCTGTTACCCTGAACACTGCGCCTCCATCAGCAGCCGACCCCCCCCCCCCCATTGCCGAGGCTTGTGAGCTGGTGTTGTTATTACCAGCATCAAACCTCGCATAGAAGGTATTGAGGTCGTTTGCTAAGGAGATGTCACTGTTCAGTTTGAGGGAGGCGCCTTTGTAGTCTGTCATCGTTTTGAGCCCCTGCCACATAGCTCTAGAGTCAGCTTGTTCAAACTGGAGTTCAATTTTATCCCTGTAGCGCCGTTTGGCCTCTGACACTGTCCTCCTTACGTTGTGTCGCGCCACCTTGTGGTCATTCATGTTGCCTGCCACTAGGCCGTCATTGTATGCTTTGGTGCGCTCTCTCAGAGCTTCACGGACGGATTTGTCTACCCAGGGTTTTTGATTTGGGTAAACTTTCATTTTGGTAGTGGGGATTGTTTCTTTCACCCTAGTACAAACATAGTCCAGCACTGTCTCCGTGTAGGCATTAATGTTATCTGTGTCGCGGAACACAATCCAGTCTGTGTGGTGAAACACTGACCGGATCGTCTCTTCTGACGTCAGATCCCATTTCTGCACCTCTCGCGAGACTACGGGAGTACTTTTAATTCTCTGTCTGTACTTTGGTGAAAGGAAAATGGATGCATGATCTGACTTGCCAAAGCCACTATCAGAATGAGCCTTGTAGCCACCTTTAAATTGCGTGTAACAGTGATCTAGGATGTTACCGCCTCTGGTGTTGCAAGTCACATGCTGATAGAAGTCAGGCAATACCTTTCTCAGATTGGCGCTATTGAAATCTCCCAGTACTAAAATGGCGGCGTTAACGTTAGCCACTTGTATTCTATTTACCTCGTCGTGTAGTCTGGAGAGCGCAACCTTGTTGCTGGCTTGCGGTGGAATATACACTCCGACCAGGACGATCGCCGTTAACTCCCTCGGGAGGAAGAAAGGACGACACTTGATGGTTATATATTCCAGTTCTGGGGAGCAGTGGTTGGATAATTCCTTCACGTTCGTTGGATCACTCCAATTTTTGTTAAACATGAAGGCAATACCTCCTCCACGTTGTTTACCGGACTCTGATGATGTCCGATCCTTGCGATGGATAAAGAAGTGATCCGCTGGTTGAATTGCGTGATCTGGAACCTCCGGTGTGAGCCATGTTTCGGTGAAGCAAAGGACATTGCAGTCCCTAACGTCTCTTTGATATTGAATCCTTGCTCGGATGTCGTCCAGTTTATTGTCTATTGATTGTACATTGGCTAGCAATATACTGGGAAGTGGTGTACGGTGGCGTCTGGATCTCAGCCTGTTTCGGATCCCAGCCCTCTTTCCTCGTCGTCTTTTCCTGGGCTCTGGGAACAAAGGGTCTGGTCCTAATCTCCGGAGAATTTCTTCAGGCCATTGATGTGGTTCGGAAAGCTGATCCAGCGAGTAATCCAGTTGGTAAGTTTCCCGTAATCCAATGTCTATGAGTGACTGACGGTCATATACATTAAATGCACCAACAGTTGGTACGCACAAAACTCTAAAAACTATAAATATTAACAAAAGTAAACACAGTCTCGACGGAGCGAACAGAGAGGCAGCCGGTCGGAGCGGCGCCATCATCATGATCATGATCATGATCTCACTACAGCTGATCTTACTACAGCTGATCTCACTACAGCTGATCTCACTACAGCTGATCTTACTACAGCTGATCTTACTACAGCTGATCTCACTACAGCTGATCTTCCTACAACTGGTCACACTACAGCTGATCTCACTACAGCTGATCTCACTACAGCTGATCTTACTACAGCTGATCTCACTACAGCTGATCTCACTACAGCTGATCTTACTACAGCTGATCTCACTACAGCTGATCTTACTACAGCTGATCTTACTACAGCTGATCTCACTACAGCTGATCTTACTACAGCTGATCTTACTACAGCTGATCTCACTACAGCTGATCTCACTACAGCTGATCTCACTACAGCTGATCTTACTACAGCTGATCTCACTACAGCTGGTCACACTACAGCTGATCTTACTACAGCTGGATCATACAGCTTGAAAGCTGTGTCTTCTTTCCCTTCTCCCCATTGGATGACCCCCGCGAAGCGGGCGGGGCTTCTACTCACATCGGTACATCCATATTGGTGGAGAAGGCGTCCAGGGGGTTGACCCGGCAGCCACTGTAGTCATAGGGGGCGCTGTATAGCTGCTTGCCCAGTTTGACAGCCACTTTCCTGTCGGCCAGAGAAACGTCCTTCCCGTGCCACACGTACACCTCACCGCCGAAGTCAAACACCAGCACCTGGTGGAGAGACGGGGGAGGGGGGGGAGGGAGGGAGGGGGAGGAGAGGGGAGATGAAGATCTAGGGTCGAAAATACACACAAATGGTGTATTTGACTTTTTCTGCATACTGTGGTCCCTAAACAGTCTTGGAATTGAAACTTAGTAGTGGTGGTGGTGATAGTGGTAGTAGTAGTAGTGGAGGTGGTGGTAGTAGTGGTGGAGGTGGTGGTAGTAGTAGTAGTGGTGGTGGTAGTAGTAAGTAGTAGTAGTAGTGGTGGTGGTAGTAGTAAGTAGCAGCAGCAGCAGCAGCAGCAGCAGCAGCAGCAGTAGTAGTAGTAGTAGTAGTAGTAGTAGTAGTAGTAGTAGTAGTGGTGGTGGTGGTGGTGGTGGTTGTGGTAGTAGCAGCAGTAGTAGTGGTGGTGGTTGTAGTAGTAGTAGCAGTAGTAGTAGTAGTAGTAGTAGTAGTAGTAGTGGTGGTGGTGGTGGTGGTTGTGGTAGGAGCAGCAGTAGTAGTGGTGGTGGTTGTGGTAGTAGTAGTAATAGTAGTAGTAGTAGCAGCAGCAGTAGTAGTGGTGGTGGTGGTTGTGGTAGTAGCAGCAGTAGTAGTGGTGGTGGTTGTGGTAGTAGTAGTAATAGTAGTAGTAGTAGCAGCAGCAGTAGTAGTGGTGGTGGTGGTTGTGGTAGTAGCAGCAGTAGTAGTGGTGGTGGTTGTAGTAGTAGTAGTGGTGGTTGTGGTAGTAGTAGTAATAGTAATAGTAGTAGTGGTGGTGGTTGTAGTAGTATGAATGCATGAATGAATGAATGAAAACTTTTATTTAAAATGGACACCACAGGTACATTGGACCAGTCACAGTGGACAGACCAGATGTGTTGTTTTGCGTGTTTATAGCACAAGTGCTAGTTTTCAACACTAGTCCATTGAGGCTTTTCTAAAAGATAGAATAAAATGAACAGTATAATACAGACATTTAAATCATAAATCAGAACAAATAGTTACCAGAACAAGAGTCCATGGTCAAAATAACAAAACCAGTCCACGTCTATATGTGAGCACTGCTGCTTTGATTTCAGCCATACTTTGAGTCCTCTGTTGAAGACGTTGTCATTGGACTCCAGTTTTAAGCCAGTAGGCAGAGAGTTCCATAAGTTTGCCCCTTTAACAGAGAAGGCAGACTGTCCAAACGAACTCTTGCACATGGGAACAGTACAGTCACCATTATTGGAAGCTTGTGTGTTTTCTCTGCTAAAGCTCCAACATCTAACCACCAGTCCAGAAAATAATGATGAGACATGATTGTTCAAACATTTAAAAACAAGTATAATATTACAAAATGTTCAAACGTGAAAAAATTGTGCTTACTCAAAACACTGCAGTGATTCCATCGCATTGGTTTACGGTCCATGATTTTCATAGCCTGTTTGTATATTATAGTTATGGGTTTTAGTATGGTTTGTGAGGTTTGTGACCATGATGTGATACAAGTGGGAAAGAATCATAGCGTGCATATAAAGTTGAGCACCTTTAGTTGACAGATCAATTCTAATAAAACGAAAAACTGTTTAAATAAGGCTTGACATTCTTACATACATAATGTACCCGTTTATAAAATGTTTGGTTCTTGTCTAATATGATTCCTAGGTACTTGACCTCAGTCACTTCGGCAATTATTTCATTTTTAATTTGCAGCTCAAACAAATCATTTATAGGCCTTTTGCGTATGGAGATACACACAGAGACAGTTTTATTGACATTCAAGGTCAAATGAGACGACACAAGCCAGTCGGAGATGTTCTGTAACACCTGGGTCAGGTGCTCAGCTGCCATGCTAGCTGTTTTAGCGGACACACAGATGATGGTATCGTCAGCGTACATCTGGCAGCTGACACCTGGACAACTTTGCGGTAGGTCATTAATGGTGAATAACAGTGGCCCAAGTACAGACCCTTGCGGTACTCCCATGCTGTTGGCAAGCCGTTTGGATTTCTCCCCATTGACCTTGACATCCCCTCCAGGTATGACTTAAACCACTGTGTTGATTGATTGAGTTCAAGTTTCTTTAATAGTTGTCATACAGAAGTACAGAATACTTTCATACAAAATGCTTCTTACTGTTACGCTCCAGAGACTGTGCTAGACAAGATAGTATCAAATAACATAGTATAGCATGTAATTTAGAAGTAGAAAAGTAGAAAATGAGGTCACAGTGTTCAGTATAGACATATGTACAATGTTCGATGCAGAATAGACGTAACTGAGTTACCATATAATATACAATACTATGCAGTGTACTAATGTACAGTACTATATAGTGCAAAGCAGAAATGGGATGAGGTACAATTTAGGTACAATTTACAGTAAGGTGTACGAGTTGTAGTGCAATCCTTCATCAATAAATATAAAGTGTGGGGGTGGGTGCTACAGTGTGTTTGTTTAAAGTGAGTGTGTGCTATAAAGTGTGTGGAGTGGGTGCTACAGTGTGTTTGTTTAAAGTGAGTGTGTGCGTTTGATGGTTGTTGTTGTGTAGTGTTCATTGTTCGTTTAGCAGCCTGATGGCCTGGGGATAGAAGCTTCTTCTGAGTCTTTCTGTGCTCGCCTTGAGACTCCGGTATCGCTTGCCTGACCGCAGCAGTTCAAAGAGGCAGTTGTTCGGGTGACTGGAGTCTTTAATGATTCTCTTAGCCTTGCCCCTGCAATGCTTGTTGTAAATGTTCTGGAGGGTGGGGAGCCCCCCTCCAATTGTGCGTTCGGCTGAACGTGTCACTCTTTGTAGTCTGCTTCGGTCTTGTGCAGTGCTATTCCCAAACCAGGAGGTGATGTTGCCAGTCAGGATGCTCTCTATTGTACATGAGTAGAAGTTCTTAAGGATCTTCTGACTGACTTGGAACTTCCTTAGGCGCCTGAGGAAGTAGAGGCGTTGTCGTGCCTTCTTCACAACACTGTCAATGTGTGTGGTCCATGTCAAGTCCTCGGATATGTAGGCTCCGAGGTACTTAAAGCTGTTGACTCTCTCAACCGGTGCCCCGTCGATGCTGAGGGGGCTGTAGTCCTTGACCCCCGACCTCCTGAAGTCCACAATCATCTCCTTTGTTTTGCTGACGTTCAGGGAGAGGCTGTTTTCCTGGCACCATCCCGCCAGGACCTTGACCTCTTCCAGGTAGGCCCTCTCGTCGTTGGCAGAGATCAGGCCCACCACCACTGTGTCGTCAGCAAATTTGATGATTGTATTGCTACTCCGCTGAGCCACACAGTCGTGTGTGTACAGGGAGTAGAGGAGGGGACTCAGAACACAGCCCTGGGGGGCCCCTATGTTGAGGGTGATGGATGAGGAGGTGCAGTTGCCTGCTCTCACCACCTGGGGTCTGCCCGTCAGGAAGTCCAAGACCCACTGGCAGAGGTCATAGTTCAAGCCCAGGTCCCTGAGCTTGGCTATGAGTATGGAGGGGACTATGGTATTGAATGCCGAGCTGTAGTCGATGAATAGCATTCTCACATAGTTCCCCTGCCTCTTGTCCAGGTGTGATGCTGCTGTGTGCAGCACATGGGCTATGGCGTCCTCCGTGGACCTGTTGGGGCGGTATGCAAATTGCAGGGGGTCCATGTTGATGGGGAGGGAGGAGCAGATGTAGCCCTTTACTAGCTTCTCAAAGCACTTCATGGCTATGGAGGTGAGAGCTACAGGGCGGTAGTCGTTGAGGCAAGCAGGCTTGGATTTTTTGGGTACAGGGATAATAGTGGACTTCTTCAGGCAGGTGGGGATGACAGCCTGTTCTAAGGACAGGTTAAATATGTCAGTGAATACCGGGGCCAGTTGGTCGGCACAGACTTTTAGGACGCGGCCGGGGATGCCGTCCGGACCTGCTGCCTTCCTGATATTCACTTTTTTAAAGGTCCGCCTCACCTCATGCTCTGTTACCCTGAACACTGAGTCTCCATCAGCAGCAGACCCCCCCCCCCCCCCCATTGCCGTGGCTTGTGGGCTGGTGTTATTACCAGCATCAAACCTCGCATAGAAGGTATTGAGGTCATTTGCTAAGGAGATGTCACTGTTCAGTTTGAGGGAGGCGCCTTTGTAGTCTGTCATCGTTTTGAGCCCCTGCCACATAGCTCTAGAGTCAGCCTGTTCAGTAGCAGCAGCAGTAGTGTTACTGTACCTCTTTAGAGTTCAGCAGTGTTACTGTACCTCTTTAGAGTTCAGCAGCAGCAGTGTTACTGTACCTCTTTAGAGTTCAGCAGCAGTGTTACTGTACGCAGCAGTGTTACTGTACCTCTTTAGAGTTCAGCAGCAGTGTTACTGTACCTCTTTAGAGTTCAGCAGCAGTGTTACTGTACGCAGCAGTGTTACTGTACCTCTTTAGAGTTCAGCAGCAGTGTTACTGTACCTCTTTAGAGTTCAGCAGCAGTGTTACTGTAACGTCACGGTGACCAAATGCGTCCACATTTTTATAGGATTCTATCACATTTTCATAACAATAGCGAATATAACTTACCCTGCACCGTTTTCATTGAGGTTTCTTACAAATTAACGATGTTTTATTTGTCCTTTATATGCGGATAACATTCAAATCTTAAATTGTACCATTATGTTCCCGTTTAGACAATAAACATAATGCTAATGATGAACTTTTGTTAAGATAATTGGGTGACCATTCTCGATCACTGTACTCAGGTCCCATTAATAGTTTGACGCTGTTCAGATCGCGTCAAAGAATAGACTTGTCCCAGTGACCTGTGCTAAAGGTCTTGGGAATTGTATTCATTTAGTAGTTTTCACATTTTCTTTTTTTAAACTTAAATTTTTATTTTCATTTTTTCAACAACATACATAGACAACATTCATAGACAATACACAGTACATAAATTAAAACAAATAGACAAAAAATTAGTAAAGAAAAAGTGTGACATGGGTCCTTCGGTCCATTCTACATTTGCATTATTTATTTACATTTTTATTCATTTCCTTGTATCCTTTTCAAACCTCTGTGATCTCGTTACTTCCCCTCCTGTATTCTTCCCATTTTCCCCATTTCCATTCAAACTTTTCTTCTTGCAGCCTCAGCAGATGTGTGATTCTCTCCATTTCCTGTATCCCCTCTACCAACTCTATCCATTGATCCTTTGTCGGCACTTCTACCTTGTACCACAGTTTAGTTAAAGCTTTCTTGGCTGCCACTATCAATATCTTAATCAAATATTTGTCTTCCCCTTGGATTCCTTCCTGTGACAGATTCCCCAAATACAACACTTGGCCTCCCTGGGGTATTTCGTATCCTATTATTTCATTTATTATCCCTCCTATCTCTTCCCAGTAGTGCCTTATCTTCTGACATCCCCAGAATATGTGTGTATGGTTCGCCCCTTCCTGTCCACACTCCCTCCAACATGTTTTCTTTGCTGGTGTGTAATTGCCCTGTATTTCTGGTGTTATAAATTATCTAATTATATTTTTCCACCCAAACTCCCTCCATATCCTTGATCCTGTGGTTGTTTGTTGTGTCTTACATGTGTCATACCATTCCTCCTCTGTTATCTCTATTTCCAACTCTCTTTCCCACTTTTCTTTCACATACAATGTTGTATTTCCCTTACTGTCCATTATTGCCTGATATAGTGCTGATATCACCCTCCCCTTCCGTCCTTCGTATGACTTTACCATTATCTTAATTACCCCATTCTGTTCTTTGTCTCTATCTTGCTTTATTTCCTTGTTATAGTAGTCCCTAATCTGTACATATCTAAAGTGGTCCCTATTCTCTAGTCCGTATCTTTCTTTCAATTTTTGTAGAGTCTGCATCTCCCCTCCTTCTGTCATTGTGCACATTGCTGTTATACCCCCCCGTTCCCACCTCTTGAACCCATGGTCTTCTATCCCTGGTCTGAATTTGTTGTCGTGTGCTATCCATCTCAGTATCTTAGATTATTTTTCTAGCTTGTATTTCTTTACTATTGTGTTCCATATGTTTATAGTGAATCTGGTAATTGGATCTAGTAGTTGTTCCTGTCTTCTGAACAGCTCCCTATCTCCTATCAGTGCCTGCACTTTGAATCCCTCTCTTTTGGTTTCTATATCTTTCCATTTGGCCTCATAGTTCACATTGCACCAGAGTTTTCACATTTTCACCTTTTAATTTTAAACCAATGCTGCCATCTACTGACAACAGAAAGTGTTGTGTAAGTTATAGTATAACGTCAACCTGAGAGGCTACCCGCACTTCCGTAAACACCAAAACACATTCTAGAGATTCCCACTTTTTACAGGTACATAGGTTCATATCTAATAGTCTTTAGATGACTAAATATAGATGAATACTCATGAAATTTGATATATATATTCTAAAATAAGTATAATTTCACTTCATCTACCTGTCGACATGAAATTCCCAAACGCTGACGGTAAAAAAAAAAACTGGATGTCGCGCAAAATGGGGCGTGACCGAATTTGGTCCCAGACAATAAGAGTGACTGAGATTGGTCTACGTTCAGTTACCCCTTTAGACTTGAGCAGCAGTGTTACTGTACCTCTTTAGAGTTCAGCAGCAGTGTTACTGTACCTCTTTAGAGTTCAGCAGCAGTGTTACTGTACCTCTTTAGAGTTCAGCAGCAGTGTTACTGTACCTCTTTAGAGTTGAGCAGCAGTGTTACTGTACCTCTTTAGAGTTGAGCAGCAGTGTTACTGTACCTCTTTAGAGTTCAGCAGCAGTGTTACTGTACCTCTTTAGAGTTGAGCAGTAGTGTTACTGTACCTCTTTAGAGTTCAGCAGTAGTGTTACTGTACCTCTTTAGAGTTCAGCAGCAGTGTTACTGTACCTCTTTAGAGTTGAGCAGCAGTAGTGTTACTGTACCTCTTTAGAGTTCAGCAGCAGTGATACTGTACCTCTTTAGAGTTCAGCAGCAGTGTTACTGTACCTCTTTAGAGTTCAGCAGTAGTGTTACTGTACCTCTTTAGAGTTCAGCAGTAGTGTTACTGTACCTCTTTAGAGTTCAGCAGCAGTGTTACTGTACCTCTTTAGAGTTCAGCAGCAGCAGTGTTACTGTACCTCTTTAGAGTTCAGGAGTAGTGTTACTGTACCTCTTTAGAGTTCAGCAGCAGTGTTACTGTACCTCTTTAGAGTTCAGTAGTGTTACTGTACCTCTTTAGAGTTGAGCAGCAGTGTTACTGTACCTCTTTAGAGTTCAGCAGCAGTGTTACTGTACCTCTTTAGAGTTCAGCAGTAGTGTTACTGTACCTCTTTAGAGTTGAGCAGTAGTGTTACTGTACCTCTTTAGAGTTGAGCAGTAGTGTTACTGTACCTCTTTAGAGTTCAGCAGCAGTGTTACTGTACCTCTTTAGAGTTGAGCAGCAGTGTTACTGTACCTCTTTAGAGTTGAGCAGTAGTGTTACTGTACCTCTTTAGAGTTGAGCAGTAGTGTTACTGTACCTCTTTAGAGTTCAGCAGCAGTGTTACTGTACCTCTTTAGAGTTGAGCAGTAGTGTTACTGTACCTCTTTAGAGTTCAGCAGCAGTGTTACTGTACCTCTTTAGAGTTCAGGAGTAGTGACTTCCGGTTTAGCTGCAATATGTAGCGCACGCAATTGGTTACAGCTCCGCTCCCGCTATCGTTAATTTCGTTTAAAAACCTTATTTGGACAATACCAAAAGAGATTAGACCACATCGTATGTATTGATAAGACCCTCTACTAACTATATCAAAAAGACAACATGGATAAGGATAAGAGAAAGGGTGGAAGGAAACAAGACACAGCAATTCTAACGGCGCCGATTGAAACACGCTCAAAGAAAATAACAGGCGACGCTGTGGCAGATCCGTTGGGGACAAGCCCCGACGCGGGGAATATAGAGGAGAATACACAGGGACCAAGGACAACTGGCCCCGAGATGGAGACAATAGATGACAACATAACAGGAACATCAGAAAAAAGTACCGTGAAGGAAAAAGCAGGCGATTTTGAGAAGATAATAGCAAAAACATCCATCGGATCCCTCACTGCTCCAATAACATCAACTGACACAAGCAGTTCAGTTGCACAGCCCGACTTCAACTCTCTGACTATCCTGATAAAAGAACAGATGGTCGCTTTCAAAGCACACGTAGAAGAACAGTTGGTCGCACACGCTGAACACATCGATACTAAATTCGAAGAGGTTATGAGAGCGATCGATTTGCAGTCCGTGCGAATCACAACAGTGGAGATTTCGGTGACAGAAAACACAAAAGCAATCAAAGCGAACGAAGGTGGCTTGACAGAGATGGGAGAAGAGATGGAAAGAGCTAAAGAGGAATATCGGAGGGAAATAAAATTGCTTAAAAACGAAGTGATGGAGAGGCAACTAGAAACCCATCGTTACCACAGGCGGAATAACATCCGCATTGTGGGGCTTGATGAAGCAGTGAACTGCGAAGACATCAACTTTCCAAAAGAGTTATCAACGATTTTGGAAAACTCCGATCCAAACAAAGTGCCAGAAGTGGAACAAGTTTACAGAATTGGTTCCCAGGGGCAAAGTATCAACGGGCCGAGAGTCATCATTGTCACTCTGCGGAAAACTACAACAAGGGATGACATCATCAAATATGCTCGCAACCAACGTGGGAAGCTGAAGTATGGTGATAAACCAATATTTATCTACGAAGATTTGAGCAGAGAGGCCATCATCCGACGTCAACCATACAAAGATGTGATGCAAAAGCTGTACAAAGCCGGCTACAAGCCAAGGCTAGCATATCCGGCGCTGTTATCATTCTTGGGCAATAACGGCCGCAGGTCAGGTCCATTTACACCCTTTGAAGCTGAGGATTTCCTGAATCAAAATGCAGCAAATAACCCAAAGCATGACGAAAATGCCGGAATCAGTTAAGCCTCTCTCTAAATATATACCAGTGTTGGAATGACTTTATTGTGTTCATCAATGAGGTCATTCCACCAGTGTTGGAATGACATTGTTGTGTTCATCAAAGTAGCAAACGATATGCAAGTCGTCTATAACAAAGTGTACTGTGTATAATACGATTCATAATACATTATAATTTCAGTCTCTGGTCTCTGAGGGGACAAATAAATATCAATGCAAAAAGATCTATCTGGAATATTCTGGGTTTATCGCTCAAATGCCCTGGGTCTCTTAGATCATTCTGGAATGTAAAATAGTCTAGGCACTAGTATATTCTACAACCTTCTAGAATATAAGGCACCATGACAACGAAGCATACAACTCTAACAATAACATTCGGTGTGCATACACATAGCAGATAATAAATTAAATGAAGTGCAATCAGTCCTTAATAATACTTTAAAATTAACCACACATAAACGTATGAGCACAGCAAGGTTATTCTAACAATTTAAGTAATCACTCCATTAAAGGCACATTGAAGCGCTAAAAGGCGCTGCTTTTCTATCTTATCTAATCAGTTAAATCGGTTCTAGTGGCTTCTCCACGTTGATAATTATTTATCTCTTATTCCTTATCTATATCTTTCCATTGATTTTTATTTTATTTAATTTTTTCTTCTCATCACTCTATATTTTTTTAATATATTTTAACTTACATTGTTCTTTTCCAATGTTCTTCACATTAAGGTGTCAATATTACTCTATATTTTTTAAATATATTTTAACTTACATTATTCTTTTCCAATGTTCTTCACATTAAGGTGTCAATATTGCTCTACAATCTTTTCCTTTTTTTCCCCCCACACGTTGGTGGAGGGTTCAAAGGAATATGTCGATAAAGGTTTATTCTCTTTTTTTTATTTTATTTTTTATTTTTATCTTTAGGTTATTTATCACAATACTTCATTACAGTAAGGGAAGGTGCAAGACCAAAAGCGACATTCTATTGCAATAGAATGGAAATGTTAGATCCTATGGCAATGAGCATAGGAAAATTAGGATTACAATGCTCAGTTTGGGCAATCCGGTGGACCATGGGAGAAAGTCAATTGCGGAGGATGTGTTCTTGGAACACAGGCATGTTCGACTTTCTGGGTGAGGGGAAAATAGGGGATTTTTATTTGTATATATATATGTTTTTAAGCTCAGCTCTCAACGGGACCTCATTAATTGGATGTGCATCTATTGTAGCTTCATACTCCAGAAACATTACCAAAAACTACACGAAAACATGCATAGACTATGGCTAGTTTGAATATAATGGTATGGAACACCGGTGGGATAAACAAACAACACAAGCGCAAAAGCGTGCTTACACTGATGAAAAAAGAACATGTGGACGTGGCTCTATTAAGCGAAACGCACATTTTAGAGGGAGACATAAATACGTTAGCGGATAACATATACCATAATATTAGTCACTCTTCTTTTGCTACGAGAACTAGAGGGGTAGCCATAGTCGTCAGACGCAAATTAAATATCGAATTGAAAGGGGTATGGTCGGATGCTGAGGGGCGCATAACTATAGCTAGGATTATACACAATAACAGGAAAATTGCATTGGCAGCGGTATATGCCCCGAATTTGTACGAAGTGGGTTTCTTCACTTCACTAACAGGAGAAATGTTAAACCATCCCGAGTACTCATATATAATAGGTGCGGATTTTAATGCCATTTGGAACCCAAGGATGGACAAAACTTACCTTTCCTTCTCCAGCGAACAAAAGAATTCATCTAAAGCATTAAAAGATTGGTCGAAATCAACAGGAGTAACTGATTTATGGCGCTCACTTAACCCCATGACCCGCAAGTACTCCTGTCGTTCGGCGAGACACAACACACTATCCAGAATTGATTACGTCTTTGCATCCCCGAGAATATTTGATAAATATGAAGTGGAAATGACACCCAATGCGCTATCAGATCACTGCTACTTAATCCTGAAAGCAACATTTGGTACACTATCTACCCGGGCCCCAAGATGGCGTTTTAATTCGATGCTGCTTAACAACAAGGAATTCATTACACAAATTAAAGAAGCTCTCACAGTATTCCTACAAGATAATGCTAACTCGGTGCAAGATCCCAGAATATTATGGATGTCGGTAAAGAATATGATCAAGGATTTCTCGGATAGATTTACCTCCATATTGCGCAAAAATCAAAACACAAAACTGTCTGAAATGGAAACGCTTTACTCAACGCTTTTTAATTCTTTAAAATACAACAACTCTACTAGACTAGATAACCAAGTTAACATTCTAAAGACAGAGATCAGAGCAATGTACAGACAAAAATCGGAATTGCAAATACGCAGCACTAGACAACAGCAGTACTTCCAAGGTTCTAAACCTAGTCACCTATTAGCCATGCGACTAAGAATTAATGCAAAATTTGCAGATATAACTGCCATTAGGAAACAACAAGCTCTAGTAACAGAACCCAAAATAATAAACGATACATTCAAAGAATTCTACTCCGATTTATATAACTCAGAAACGACCTTTGATCAAGACAAATTAGACACATATCTTAATCAAATTACTCTCCCTAAACTTACGGATGAAGACGCTAAACAGTTAGAAGTACCGATCACATTAGAAGAACTCAAGAAGGCCATATCCGGAATGAAAAACGGCAAAGCTCCGGGAATTGACGGTATCCCATCAGAAATGTACATTTCTTGCTGGGACATATTTGGACCCTTATTACTAAATATGATCTTATACTCAGTCAAAGAGGGAAGCTTCATTGAACACCAAAATACCGCACTCATTTCAGTTCTTCACAAAAAAGACAAAGACCCCACTGAATGCGGTAGTTACCGTCCTTTAAGCCTCCTCGGAACCGATGTCAAACTGTACTCTAAGATATTAGCCATCAGATTGCAAAAGCATATGACGTCTTTAGTTCATCCGGACCAAACAGGCTTCATAAAAGGTCGCCTGATCAATGATAACATAAGGCGAATACTGCACGTACTAGATACAGACAAAGAGGACACCACACCTAAGGCGATACTATCCCTGGATGCTATGAAAGCATTTGACAGGTTGGAATGGTCGTTTCTATGGGCAGTATTGGAAAGGATGGGGTTAGGAAAAGGTTTCATTGATATGATTAAAGTACTATACAAGGACCCATCGGCCAGGATTACAACAGGCACATTCATCTCCGATATATTTCCGGTATCACGCTCAGCCAGACAAGGTTGCCCTCTTAGTCCCGGACTATTCGATCTATCATTAGAACCTTTAGCACAATTTATAAGACAATCCCAACACATAGAACCAATAGTAATCAAGGGCACACATCATAAAATTAGTTTATATGCGGACGACGTAATATTGTTCATGCAAAACCCCAACAACACATTGCCGCTTATACTCAAGTTGATCGGGATTTAAAATAAATTGGCCTAAGTCGGCTTTTCTTCCTCTTAACACCAGTGCAAAAAAAGAGACAACCCTCCCAGGTGCGATACCCATGGTCAAACATTTCAGATGCTTGGGTGTGGAAATATTTCCCACCATAAGACAAACGGTGAAGCACAATTACACAAAAATACAGAACAAAATCAAGGACGACCTGGACAGGTGGGCAAAACTTAAAAACTCAGTACAGGCAAGGGTATCAATAGTTAAGATGGATGTATTACCAAGAATCAATTTCTTCAGCTCAATGCTTCCGTTACCTCCTCCAGAGGGCTACTGGAAAAGATTACAAACCTCCACATACAAATTTATTTGGAATAACAAACCACCTCGCATAAAAAGATCCACCGCACAGAGAAAATAAAGCAGACGGTGGCATGGCAGTCCCAGATTTTTTACAATATTTTAATGCCTTCACATTAAGACCATTGAAGAAGATATGGTTTGACCCCGAGGCTTTGGTATCTTGGAGAAAATTAGAAGAAAACATAGTAGCCCCACAGAGATTGAAAGACATAGCATACACTAAACTTTCAATCAAGCATTGTGAGCGAGAATTTGGCCCAATAATAACCCATGCAATCAGGACATGGCGGGAAACACAAAGGAAATTTCCTAACCCTCAAGTATGGCATAATCACACTCCCATATTCAATAACAATGCTCTCTTAATGGGAAAACGACCTATAAGATTCCCTATATGGGAAGAAAGAGGCATACACTCATTAGGGGATATTTTTAATAACAAGGGCCTCTGTAGTTATGTCGAAATATGCATAAAGTTTAACCTCACCGAGTCCACATGGCTTTTTTACATACAGTTACGACTTTGTATGAGATCTCACGGTGTTCCATTACACATACCAATTGAACACCACAGATACCACAAATTTTTCTATGAAAGAGATACATTGGGAGGTTTTGTATCAGGTTTTTATTACCAATTACTAACGTCCTCGTATGAAACCCTTCAACTAGACAATGTCTGGAGGAGGGATATACCAGACCTGGAAAATGACTTTGATTGGCAAGGAGCCTGGGCAAATGTCCGACTTACATCAAGGAACCCGGATCATCAACAAATCAATCTGAACTATATTCACAGGACATACTTGACTCCTATAAGGCTGTGCAAAATGGGGCTTATACAAGACTCCAAATGCTCCCAATGTACAAATGGGGACGAAGGAACATTTATGCACATGTATTGGGACTGCCCACCAGTTAAGGCATTCTGGAAAGATGTGTCCCAACAATTATCAATACTCGTATTTTGGAATATACCTGTACACCCCGCGGTATTGCTATTGAATGATGTTTTTGAGTTTGCAGTGAATCCACAACTAAAAAGATTGGTTTTATCGGGTATCACAGTAGCTAAAAAACTGATCGCATCACGTTGGTTTCAACCGGAAAAAATGTGCCGGAAAGTGTGGTTTCTTACATATCTCGATGTGATATATCAAGAAATATCTACAGCAAGAATTCTGGGGCTCAATGAATCCAAAATGTCAATGTGGTTAGAAGTGGTGGAGAGAATAAAAGCTAGCCTATAATGGTGATGTCTGGTTAGGAGTGAGGGATAATGGAGGTACTATCCAAGAGGGGGTCCGGGAGGGGGGGTTTGAGCTGGAGCATATGTGTGTAGGGTTTTAGAAAATAGGTATTAGGGGTATATTATATACTAACATTTATATAATTGTAACTTCGCTGGATATACACTGTATACGGTTAAAATGTTATTATTGACTATTTTTGTTTTATCCTGTTTTTGTACTTGCATATATTTTAACCACCTTTACTGAAAGTTTCATTATACATTGTGTGTTGAGTACTGACTTTTAATAAGTTTTGTTTTGCAATAATAATAAAAAAATTAAAAAAAAAAAAAATAGTTCAGGAGTAGTGTTACTGTACCTCTTTAGAGTTGAGCAGCAGTGTTACTGTACCTCTTTAGAGTTCAGCAGTAGTGTTACTGTACCTATTTAGAGTTCAGCAGTAGTGTTACTGTACCTCTTTAGAGTTCAGCAGCAGTGTTACTGTACCTCTTTAGAGTTGAGCAGCAGTGTTACTGTACCTCTTTAGAGTTCAGCAGCAGTGTTACTGTACCTCTTTAGAGTTCAGCAGTGTTACTGTACCTCTTTAGAGTTCAGCAGCAGTGTTACTGTACCTCTTTAGAGTTCAGCAGCAGTGTTACTGTACCTCTTTAGAGTTCAGCAGCAGTGTTACTGTACCTCTTTAGAGTTCAGCAGTGTTACTGTACCTCTTTAGAGTTCAGCAGCAGTGTTACTGTACCTCTTTAGAGTTCAGCAGCAGTGTTACTGTACCTCTTTAGAGTTCAGCAGCAGTGTTACTGTACCTCTTTAGAGTTCAGCAGTAGTGTTACTGTACCTCTTTAGAGTACAGTAGTAGTGTTACTGTACCTCTTTAGAGTTCAGCAGCAGTGTTACTGTACCTCTTTAGAGTTCAGCAGCAGTGTTACTGTACCTCTTTAGAGTTCAGCAGTGTTACTGTACCTCTTTAGAGTTCAGCAGTAGTGTTACTGTACCTATTTAGAGTTCAGCAGTAGTGTTACTGTACCTCTTTAGAGTTCAGCAGCAGTGTTACTGTACCTCTTTAGAGTTCAGCAGTGTTACTGTACCTCTTTAGAGTTCAGCAGTAGTGTTACTGTACCTCTTTAGAGTTCAGCAGCAGTGTTACTGTACCTCTTTAGAGTTCAGCAGTAGTGTTACTGTACCTCTTTAGAGTTGAGCAGCAGTGTTACTGTACCTCTTTAGAGTTCAGCAGCAGTGTTACTGTACCTCTTTAGAGTTCAGCAGTAGTGTTACTGTACCTCTTTAGAGTTCAGCAGCAGTGTTACTGTACCTCTTTAGAGTTCAGCAGTGTTACTGTACCTCTTTAGAGTTCAGCAGTAGTGTTACTGTACCTCTTTAGAGTTCAGCAGCAGTGTTACTGTACCTCTTTAGAGTTCAGCAGCAGTGTTACTGTACCTCTTTAGAGTTCAGCAGTGTTACTGTACCTCTTTAGAGTTCAGCAGCAGTGTTACTGTACCTCTTTAGAGTTCAGCAGCAGTGTTACTGTACCTCTTTAGAGTTCAGCAGCAGTGTTACTGTACCTCTTTAGAGTTCAGCAGTAGTGTTACTGTACCTCTTTAGAGTACAGTAGTAGTGTTACTGTACCTCTTTAGAGTTCAGCAGCAGTGTTACTGTACCTCTTTAGAGTTCAGCAGCAGTGTTACTGTACCTCTTTAGAGTACAGTAGTAGTGTTACTGTACCTCTTTAGAGTTCAGCAGCAGTGTTACTGTACCTCTTTAGAGTTGAGCAGCAGTGTTACTGTACCTCTTTAGAGTTCAGCAGCAGTGTTACTGTACCTCTTTAGAGTTCAGCAGCAGTGTTACTGTACCTCTTTAGAGTTCAGCAGCAGTGTTACTGTACCTCTTTAGAGTTCAGCAGCAGTGTTACTGTACCTCTTTAGAGTTCAGCAGCAGTGTTACTGTACCTCTTTAGAGTTCAGCAGCAGTGTTACTGTACCTCTTTAGAGTTGAGCAGCAGCAGTGTTACTGTACCTCTTTAGAGTTCAGCAGTAGTGTTACTGTACCTCTTTAGAGTTCAGCAGCAGTGTTACTGTACCTCTTTAGAGTTGAGCAGTAGTGTTACTGTACCTCTTTAGAGTTCAGCAGTAGTGTTACTGTACCTCTTTAGAGTTCAGCAGTGTTACTGTACCTCTTTAGAGTTCAGCAGTGTTACTGTACCTCTTTAGAGTTCAGCAGCAGTGTTACTGTACCTCTTTAGAGTTGAGCAGCAGTGTTACTGTACCTCTTTAGAGTTCAGCAGCAGTGTTACTGTACCTCTTTAGAGTTCAGCAGTAGTGTTACTGTACCTCTTTAGAGTTCAGCAGCAGTGTTACTGTACCTCTTTAGAGTTGAGCAGCAGTGGTGGTGGTGTTACAGTAACAGTTACCTCTTTAGAGTTCAGCAGCAGTGGTGGTGGTGTTACAGTAACAGTTACCTCTTTAGAGTTCAGCAGCAGTGGTGGTGGTGTTACAGTAACAGTTACCTCTTTAGAGTTCAGCAGGGTGACGCTGGGAATGGAGGCCCAGGCGTCCTGGTGAGGGAGCAGCTTGTCCCCCTGTAGCCTGTAGACACCGTTAGAGTCCAACACCCCGCTCTCATACAGCTCGTCCTCCTCCGGCTCCCCAGCCCCTATAGTACACACACAGAGGAGAGATGAAAATGTGTGTGTGTTTGTTTGCCTGCGTGCGTGCGTGTGTGTGTGTGTAATTTATAGGGATATATTATGTAATATGTAATATATAATGTGTATAATGTGTGTCCTGGGTGGTCCATGTGCGTTTATGAACTCTCCACACATGGTGCAGTGTGTGACGTAAGATCTATGGGTCACAGGGGGCCTATACTCTCCCTGTAAAAACGTCCAAGTGATTCTGGATGTAAATAACCTATTGATTGAGTAAGTGAATGAGTGAGTGTGTATATCATGCATCCACAGTATATACAGTACTTAAAAGGTCCACCCTGAAACATTATTTACATTGTGTTATTTCAATGATGTTGGACAGTTAAGTCAATAATTATCTACTGTATAAAACATAGACAACTGTCTCCATCGGCTGGAAATCAGAGCATCAAGACAAGCATTTTGTGATGTCATCATCAAGAGACACTTTTTGGAGTTGGTCCATTGACAGTGAATTAGTCACAGACTTTGTGGGCTTGTATAATTTTTATTTGCACCATTACATCCAAATTATATTTATATGTAGGGATTACAGCTCTGAATCAGATCATATCCTAGTAAAAATCATTATGGGTACAAACTCATTAGCTCATGGCTTCCAATGCCCAATGGTTTCAATGACAAAGAGAGACAGCGAGACCGAGAGACAGAGCGACAGAGCGAGAGAGAGAGAGAGAGAGAGAGAGAGAGAGAGAGAGAGAGAGAGAGAGAGAGAGAGAGAGAGATTGTATTCACGTCTCATCCCGGGGGGGAACTGAGAGGATGTTTATGCATGTTTCAAGTTTCAAGTTTCTTTAATAGTTGTCATACAGAAGTACAGAATACTTTTATACAAAATGCTTCTTTCTGTTACGCTCCAGAGACTGTGCTAGACAAAAGATAAGTATGAAATAAAATAAGTATAGCAAGTAAAAGTAAAAAATAGAAGTCACGTACGTAGACACAAGTGTTCAGTATGTACATATGTACAATGTTCAATGAAGGATAGCAGTAACTGAGTTACCATACAATATACTATGCAATATACTAATATACAATATACTATATAGTGCAGAGCAGAAATGGGATGAGGTACAATTTAGGTACAATTCACAATTTACAGTAAGGTGTCCTGAGGTATGGGTTGTAGTGCAAATTCTTTGCCAATAAATATAAAGTGTGTCTAGGTGTTCTAAAGTGTGCAGAGTGGGTGCTGCAGTGGGTTGATTGTTTAAAGTGAGTGTGTGCGGCTGTGTGTGCTGTGAGTACATTTGATGGTTGTTGCATAGTGTTATTGTTCATTGAGCATGTGATGTATCTGTCTATGTCAAGAGGCGGGGTAGGTGTGTGTGTGTGTGTGTGTGTGTGTGTGTGTGTGTGTGTGTGTGTGTGTGTGTGTGTGTGTGTGTGTGTGTGTACCTGTGTACTGGGTCTTTCCTCCCAGCAGGCTCCAGAACTCCTTGGCCCACCTGCTGTCAGTGTTGATGCCCTCCTCCAGCATGGTGACCTGGGGGGCCTTACAGCCCAGGTCCCTCTTGGCCTGGACGAACGCCACCATGTCTGATGCCTGGAGGCACAGACAGACAGACAGACAGGCAGACACACAGACACACAGGCATGCAGGCAGACAGACACGCAGACAGACAGACAGACAGACAGACAGACAGACAGACAGACAGACAGACAGACAGACAGACAGACAGACAGGTTAGAGATATAGTTGGAATTGGAGGATGATACTATTCTCTGATAGTAAAAACTAGGGGTGTAAATATTTGACCCCACAACGATGCGATTACGATTCTTCAGGCAACGAGTTAATGCATCATGAAATCTCTTCATTTGACCACAATTATATTCGATGCGATTCGATTCGATGCAATGCAATACATTTCCTATGAGTTAATTCCCCCAAAAATGTTGAATACACAAATTTGGCTGGGGGAACTGATTCACTCAGTATGAATGGACTATAGGTCAATAATAGGAGTGTAAATATTTGACCCCACAACGATTCGATTACGATTCTTCAGGCAACGATTCAATGCATCATGAAATCTCCTGACCACGATTCGATTCGATTGGATGCGACGATGCATTGTTACACCCCTAGTAAAAACCCAATACGACAAAGAGACGGCGTGCCAGAAATCGAAGCATTTTCACATACAGGAGGACTTTGTTTATGTAAATACTTTTTGTCAATGATATTCAAGTTTCAAGTTTCTTCAAGTTTCTTTATTAGTTGATACAGAAATACAGAATACTTTGTATGAAATGCTTCTTTCTGTTTTGCTCCTGAGAGTGTGCTAGATAAAATAAAGATAGTATAAAATAAGTATAATATAAGTATAAAATAGAAAGTCAAGTACGTAAGCAAGTGTAAACAAAACAAAAGTGTTCAATATACATATATACAGTATATATATACAAGGGCATATATATACAATGCAGTTACAACAATATACAATGAATATAGCTTAGCTTGTGGTGCCACCTTGTGGTGGTGAGGTGCAATGAGGTAAGGTGATGTTCAAATCTCCTGCCAGTAACATAAAGTGTGTTAAGTGTCTAAAGTGAGTAAAGTGGGTGCTACAGTGAGTTGTCCATTTAAAGTGAAGCTCCTACTGGTATCAAGATACTGGGCCCAAATCAGCCTTAAATAGTGTATTTATATTAACACATTCGGGGCCATTGGGGCCCGTCTAATCCCACTCTATGAGGCCAGCTTTTCATTACAAGTTTTCCCTGTGCGTGAGGTTGTTTGTAGAGCTACATCTATATTTTATATTATTGCTGTGTCCATTGTCATTGTCAATTGACAGTATAAACCTTCCCTTCAATATGCCATAAAGAAATAATTTTTTCATCAATACGTTCTAGGGCCGAGCTTCGATTTTAATTCGAAGCTTCGAATTAAAAAAAGTTAATTATTTTTTTTATTTTTTTTTAATATAATTTTTTTATTTTTTTTTCTTATGTTGTGGGACTTGTACAGCACTTTGGTAAACTTTGTCGTTTTTAAATGTGCTCTATAAATAAAGTGGATTGGATTAATGAATTAAGTAGCCCCTTTCGTGACTGTGACGCAGCCAACACAGTGTGATTTAATTCAAGGTGGATCGCTGTTGTCATTTGAACAACTTCAGATTTCATGGGAACTACCAATCCCCCAAATCAAGAATGTTTAAGATGAATTACGATTTTGATTATTTGAAATATGGCCTGTGTAGACTAAACTATGCACAGAATTATGTCAGTCTACAAGGTCCGGATTCTACATGGTCCAGCAATGTAGACCTTGTAGACTCCACTACAGACCAATTATCAGTGAATGTTCATGCATTTTTAAGAAGGGCTACTTCCACAAAAAAACAAAGAACTCACCAAAACATCTCACCTTATCTAAATGTTCTATTTCATATATGGAGATTCATATGTATTTATGTATTGCATGCATTTCTACATTTTATTTCCTATTTTGTTTATTCATCCCAGTATCTTTCTTTCTTATGTGTGGAATTCTACAAGGCATTTACATTCACATTTACATTTAGTCATTTAGCTGACACTTTTATCGAAAGCGACTTACAAGTTCTGTACGACAGGTCATCAGGAAGGATACAACTCTATCAGCTGAGTAACAATATTCATCAAAGTGTTGCGTGTTACAGTGTAGGTTAGTTTATTAGGACAAGTGCATGACAGTAAGGTTAGTTAGGGTTAGATTTATTTTATTTTATTTTATTTCAGATAATGGTTGAAGAAGTACATCTTTAGGCGGCTAGGTGGTGTAGTGGGCAAGGCACTCGCCACCAGTGTGGAGACGCTAGGATTCGCGTGTTCGAATCCAGCTCTCCACATTGTTTTCAGTTTAGCTGGTCGTCCGCAGTAATACACATTGGCCGTATTACGGGGAGGGAAAACTGAAGGGTGGGGATCGAACGTTGTGAACAAGCGACTCCTACAAGTCGGTTGGTGCGCCTGCGCAGTAGAATCAGGAAGTGTCGGGGACAGCGTGAGCCTCCCACGCGTTACTCCTCGACACTGAGAGATCGAGCTGCGCAGGTGAAAAGATGCGACTGCTGTTACCTCAAGTACCGGAGGGGACTTGTGCTATGTATGACTTAGTCCACATTGCAGCCGGCTTGTGGGAGGCAAGAAACAGCGTTCGTGACAGGGGAGGGTTGAATTGGATGATACGAAATTGGGATGGGAGAAAATATAGAAAAATGGGAGAAAAAGTGGATAAAAAAAAAAAATAAGTACGTCTTTAGTCGACGGCGAAAGATTGGATGGGATTCGGCTGTCCTAACTGGGGTGGGTAGTTCATTCCACCATTGTGTGGCAAGGACTGAGAATAGGCGTGTACAGTAGGTGGTGTATGTGTTTGAGGATGATATCCTTCAAACAGGCAATAGTGATGATATAATTTGGGCAGTGCTGAGCTGGGTTCCTTTCCTCCAGTGTATTTGTCCCCCGGCCCCACCCAATGGCCCCATGCACACACACACACACACAAAGTAAAAAGAAAATAAAAAAATTTGAAAAAAAAATTTGATTTTTTTTTTTTTTTTTTTACTTCGATTTTTTTTTTATGTTCGAAGCTTGTGCCATCGAACGAAGCTTCGAAGCTTCGAAGTATTTAAGACAGCCCTAATACGTTCCCGTTTTATAGCGTCGTGAATATGAACTATATACCGCAATGGTCTGGGGTGATTCCTGCAAAGCTAGTTATAGGGCGCTAAGCTAATAACGTTAAATCGATTAGCGTTTCGGCCCTACACAAGCTAGAGTTAAAAATCAAAATGCATATGATCGGTATCATGTTCCACCATGAATGCATGAAAGGGGGGGCGGGGCGGGGGAAGTCGTTTCTGATTATTGATTACCAATAACGGCATTCGTTATTGCAACATCATACGCTGACCGGGTGGATGGCTAAGAGAACAAGGCCCGATCAGACTGAAATTGACGTCAAAAATCGCTCTTACCTGTGGCCGGTTGGATTCCAAAAAGAATTTCCCAGTTATTTGATCGCCATCTGGTAGATCGATATGTCCATTGGCTGATGCTATATTCCTTTACTGCATACTCAATTCGGAGTCGCAAAAAGTATTCCAGGCGATCTGGTGAAGCCATAGCTTTAGGCTAACAGAAAAGCTAACCCAGAGCGGAAAAAAAGTGACACCCGGTCTGCAACAGCGGAAACTGCATTCTTGAGACAGCGGCAATACCAGGATCTGGCCGGTACTGCACTTTCGGAGTCCCGATATGCCTTTTCCAGCCAACATATAGCTCCGTGACAACATCCGGGATATTAGAATGGAATAAAAACAAAAACAAGCTTAACACGTATTATGTGACTTGCTCTTACAAAATCAGTCACATTGAGGTGCAGTGGGCAAGGCGCTCACCACGAATACTGGAGACGCTGGGTTCGCCTGTTCGAGCCCAGCGCTCCACATTGCTTTCAGTTTAGCTGGTCGTCCGTACTAATACACATTGGCAGTATTAGGGGGTGGGAAACTGATGGGTGGGGATCGGGCGTTGTGGACAGCGACTCCTACAGGTCAGTTGGTGCGCCTGCGCAGTAGAATCAGGAAGCGATGGGGGCGGCGCCCCTCCAAAGCGCAGACCCCTGACGCTGAAAGATCGCGCCGCGCAGGTGAAAAGATGCGACTGCTGTTACCTCGAATATCGGAGGGGACTCGTGGTGTATGTATGACTTAGTCCACATTGCAGCCGGCTTGTGGGAGGCAAGAAACAGCGTTCGAGACAGGGGAGGGTTGAATTGGATGATACGAAATTGGGATGGGAGAAAAATAGAAAATGGGAGAAAAAGTGAAAAAAAAAAAAAATCAGTCACATTGACTCAAAAATAAATTTTGAGATGTATACACCAATGGAAATATGAGAATGTTAGCTTTCCAATGATACAAATATCATCTTTCTACTCCAAATATCAAGCAAGTTATGCCCTACTACATATCGGATGTCACCAAAACATATTGTGGAGAAAAAAGCCTTCAAAGTTTTCAGTACATTTTGAGACATTTATTCAATGTATTCACACAACTATTAACACAATACCAAACATGATAACATTGAAACCTTGCCCATTTTTGCTTCCCTCTTTCTCTCACACATGCACACATGCACACATACACCCGCACGGGCCGCGTGAATATTAAAGGCAACCAACTTGTGTTCAGCTTTTCGTTCAGCGTTTCTCTGATTGGCCACACGGCCAATCAATCAATCCACTAGCACACGCCCTTGCGGCGCGGCAGAAGCGCTGGTCGAACCAGCGGTGTTCTGTTGTGTGACTGTACTACAGCGGTGTTCTGTTGTGTGACTGTACTAAACTCTTCCACCACATGACCGACATTTGACATACAGTACACCTCCTATCTATGTTGGGATTATGTTTGGTCATGACAAAACAATAAAAATCGCTACTGTTAGTAATGCTGCCACCACCCACTTCAATGACAGAGCTCTCATATTTGCGAATGCATAAACTATATCTTAAATTATGGCGATGTGTCTAATATGGCTGTCGCGAAGTCATTGATAAGCGACAGCCATATTAGACACATAGCCATAATTTAAGATATAGTTTATGCATTCGCAAAATATGAGAGCTCTGTCATTGAAGGGCTTCGTTCTACAACGGACCACGGCCGCTGCTGCTGCTGGACCGAGTCAAGCCGGCGGCGGCGCACGGAAGCCGGGGATAAACCACCGCGTCGCCCCGCTGGCGCTTCAGGCTCAGCAGCCTCCACGGGCGAAATAACATAACGTTACAGTTCCACACTGATGTACAGTGAGTGTCTAATATGGCTGTCGCGAAGTCATGCCTCTCCCTCTGAAAGCCCATCCACGCTGTGTATCATAGAGACATAGAGCACTCCATCTGACAATATCATAATGATGTGTTTTCTATATTATATCCACAATCATTCATCTAAAAAATTGTATGGGCTTTGATTAAACATGTAACCTACACCTACTGTAACTTACTGTACCTCTGCTTCCTACAGCACAGCAGGTAATGGCGTTAATCAATGGAACGCGAAACATAATAACGTTAAGCTTTCTAGTTCAGCGCATTTCATAACTGTATGGGCTTTGTTTATACACGAGTGAATCTGGTAGTTGGTTGTTAAAAACGCGAAACATAATAACGTTACGCTTTCTAGTTCAGCGCATTTCATAGCGCTCCACTGCTACCGCAGCCCAACACAAGTGCGTTGGAACAGCAGCCACAAGTTGGTTGCCCGCGCTGCCGCTCGCTTGCTTGCTTGGATTTCATTTGGGACGTGGGACGACTGCGCTTGCCTGCGCGTGGGGGCAGGGGGGCGCGGCCAATCAGAGAAAAGCCGAACACAAGTTGGTTGCCTTTAATATTCACGCGCACGGGCTGCACCGTGCACGCACACATACACACACACAGTACTATATACCGTCATGTATGTCCCTATGATATTCATGTATGTTGTGTATGTCATAAATGTCACTATGAATTGAAAATGGGGGACCCTGATGTAAACAAGACAAACATCTTTCTCTGGTCTGCATCCCCTTAACAATTGTGTGTATTGAGCCGTACTGTATTGTACCCATTCTGCAATCTGTTAAATAAAGTTTTCATTCATTCACACACACATACATCTCATAAACACATACAGTACAAGGAATGTATAGGAATGTGTATTCGCACACATATGTATATGCTTACACATGACTATTGATTCCTTGTACTGTATGTATTTATGAGACAGATGTGTGTGTGTGTGTGTGTGTGTACACACACCTGCACGTGCATATACACAGATACAGTAGAGATACTGTAATATAAATAAATTACAACATTAAGTAACATCTCTAATAAAGACAGGTGACAAATTTGTTTTGGCTCAAGTGAAAACGTAATAGTGGTAAAGGTAGAAACATTTGCATGTTCTTGGTATCTAGGGACATCTATGAACCTCAGTGAATGTATTCCCAGTGTCAGAAATATTGTGTCTATTACCAGGCTTGCTAAAATTGTGATGAAACAAAGGAGAATATGAATTATGATTTTTCTTTGCATCTTTTGACAGTGAATAACACCATGCTAAAAATTACCAGACATGAAGCTCGTTCAGTACCTTCTTGAGATCACGTGTACAAAAGATCTAAGCATATGAATAAAGGGAAGATAATTAAACAGATGGTTTTGTTGATACAGTACTGAATTCTGCCATCCGGACACATTATATTATAGAATATAGAATATCAGGCTATATAAATGACCTTATTATAGCCATGTTGCATATCTATGGATTGGGACAAATCTAATCTTTCCAATGGTAGAGTTCAATCTGGATTTCGTATTACAAGAACCGTGAATGAAATCTGAAAATAATAACGTTAATTATGGACATTGCTCCGTCATTTTGGATAGGTTTTTCAACTCGGATTGTTGCTAAACTTTCACAGAAGGTAGATACAATAACTGCGCTCCAATATATGCCAATTATGTTCAGTTTTGTGATAGATAATCCAGAGAAATAAGAGAAATAAAAAAACAAAATGACGTAGTGCAAATTTATAGCGCCAATAATCACCTGTAAACAAATACATTTCAGAACCATCTCTCATTTCTACGCTTCAAAATGATATTTCACAGTCTAAATGAGAGATAATTCATACGTATTATGAAAGCCAAGGTGTTTTATTAGAATATGTTAAAAGCCCAAAAGTGAAAAAATCCGCCATTTGACAGAAAAAGACATTCCTATGTAAATTAGCCATTGCGACTTCCGACTGATTCTGTGAGAGCACGTCACATATATACGTGGTTGGCCACGAATGTGTTAAATGGATCAGATACTGGGCCCAGATCAGGCTTAAATAAGGTATTTTTGTTATTGATTTGCATTATTTGTATCTTATATTCTGCCATTGAGAAGGATGGACCTACAGTATCTAATGCAGAGAAAAAATAAGTGTTATGTCTGAATCATTTTAATTAAATGATTCCAAACTAATTGTCCAGTCTCTCTTCCTCAGGAGATCAACACTAGTGTTCGTGCAAAACTGTATTAACCACATACGCTGCATCAATCCAGTGCACTGGGGTGTAGAAATATACTCAGCAGCTCTGAGGTCAGTGAGGTGGACGAGTACCTCGTCTTTGAATCGTACTCGGCAGCTCTGAGGTCAGTGAGGTGGACGAGTACCTCGTCTTTGAATCGTACTCGGCAGCTCTGAGGTCAGTACCTTGGCCTTCTCGATGACGTTGGCGAACTCCCCGCTCCACATGAAGCAGTGCTTGGGCGTGATGAGGAGGAAGCAGTCGCCGCTGTTCAGGGAGCTGGCCGCCGGCTCCACCAGACGCACCTGCACGTGTCTCCGGCCTGCGTGGAGGACACATGGATGAATGAATGAATGAATGAATGAATGAATGAATGAATAGATTATTTTCTGTCTTTGTTTACAACAAATCAAAAACACACTTGTGTGGACTTACAAAAAGAAAAAAAATCACAAATGTACATATTCAAAGTAAGCTCACACACAAAATCCCAACTCATCTAGCTTTTACATTAGTTCTTACTTTTTTTTTAACATGTTTTAAGAATACATAACCCTCTTAAATGATACTTTCTTTCCCTTGGTTTAAAGAGACATTGAATACAAACTGGTAGGCTTTGCTCTTAGCACGAAAAATGATTTCCAAAGTTTTTATGTACACCATATCTACAACTTTTAATGTGCAGGACTTTAAGAATAATGGATTTATCGATTCAAGGTAACTAGCTTTGTTTATTATTCTAATAGTCTCTTATTCACATGTCTCACATTCACAGAAGACACAGATCGTTTGTCACACATAATATGGACGGTTTCATCTCGACAACAAAAACATTCTAAATGGACCCAAGTTGATTTTGTGTTGCGATGTTTGCTAATCCAATAACTGACAAGGAAACGATAAAAGAAGGAAGGGTCATCACATCAGTGCTAAAATATGATCATCATGGATTTTGAAATAATTCCCCTTCCCAACTCCAATCAAATAGAACATCCCTCCCCCTCAGTGATGGAGTGAAGGCCAACTGTCCATCACTGTTGCCCCACATTCTGCCATTGGCTTTGATCGATGTTAACACTTTGGCTGCCGGGAACCGTCTTTAGACGTCTTTGCTGGCCATGCTAAAGTTGCCGGATGACGCGTTACGTCGTCCTTATATCAATATTTCAAAAATCTGCGATCGGATTCATATGTCCCCTCCGCTGGCCTGAGATCCACCAGCAGGACCCACTGAGCTCTCTGGCGGTTCAGGAGCGCCATCTGGTGGCCGATCGGCGCAATCGCCAAACAGGATGTGGCATAGAGGTTGTGGTAGACGTCCGTAGTACTTCCGGGCGCTCGCTATAGGTCATGGGACTCTGGCTCGTCACGCTACACGGTGATCGATTGGCAATAACTCGATAAACAACATGATTTGGACGTATATACCATTATACAAGCTGGAGATGGACCGGGTAAAAATATATCCCATAATGATAAGATTTCTACTCTACGATGATCGCCCAACGGCGCGCGGAGACTGGGGTGAGTTTCAGCGTGTAACGTTACCGTCTTCGATACTAACTGCTATTATCAACATTTGACCCACATTAGATGATTGGTATAACGCTGCCCACGGAATTATAAACGCCCCCTCGCCCATCCGGTCAACATCAGATGACGTGTAGTAACTTCTAGAAGTACGTCTAGTTGGAATTTTTTATATCGCGCTGATTGCCATCAAACTGTATTTCATCATCAATATAATGCATTTGGGGCTATATATCACATTCTGGAGAAAGCTGCAGAAAGAGATGAAAACATACTTATACATTAGACCATACTTTACTATGAATATGTGAATGAAAAAGTTTAACGTTGCTACACAATGAACAATACATATAGGACTTTGAATGGGCCCTAATAATGGCAATGTAGCAATAGAATTTAAAAAGTTATAGCCCTGCAAAGAAGGGGACTTTCTCCATAGACAAATAGCGCTGGCAATCTATGGTATATCATGAATTTAACCTTAGGCAGTGTTAAAATAGAGTTCCCCTCCAGAGACACGTCAAACTGCAGAAGCGAAAACATACTTAGTGGCCCACTTCAGTATAGAGAGTGATGCATCGATCTGAGAGAGTGATGTATTTGCTCACTACTTTTAATTAGAGTTGCCTGGCATGTGTTTCTGTATAAGCTGTTCTGTATAAAGCCTAGTAATCACTTCATTACTTGACTGGAACTCTGGACCTCATCATACTCGCTCTGGTGATTGGCTTATGCTTAAAGGCCAACTTGCAGGTTAAACCCTACTCTTCAATTATGGGTAGTTTACATCATTGGTATCTAATTTAATAATTTCTTTTTCCATTTGACGCCGGGAATGCCACTCAGAAAGGGTTAAAAAGGTCCACGCTCGAATAACATGCACAAGCAAATCTAAAAGCTTATCAGACGCTAGCAGGGCCGCAACGTCACTCCAGGTAACTTTCCCTACTTCTGATCCACTACAATGGAGTTTGACGAGTGCAGAAAGCCATTTCCTTGATCCAAATGGACGCCTTACAAGACGCAGATGGGTTTAATCGTCTGAGACTTTGATGGACCAGCTACAACTGGTTGAAACAAGGTAGTTATAAGGTTTTTAATGTCGTAAAAAAAAGAACTACATTTACCACTAGGCAGCCTGTTGTTCAGTACAGCAGCGCTACTGGTCTGTGGGCTGTCGCCTTATCCCCGGGTCATAGTATCAAGCTGGCTATATAGCTGTGGCTAACGTTACCCCGCTAACGTTAGCATTATGTCTACTGTCGTGCATGTAAAAGAGTTTTGGGAACGAGTAAAATGTGCAGGTCCTCTTCTCAGACCTGTGGGGCAAAGCACTGCACGCGCATAATGCCGGCTAGCAAGCTACACGTCGCAGCATGTTGATACGATAGTAGCCCCCTCGGATAGCACTCGGTGCATCACAGTCACGAAAGGGGCTACCACGATAGCTATTAGCTAACTAACGTTAACGACACAATGATCAAACACCTTATAACTACTACTACTGTCGTGTCCATAAGTTCCCTGGCAGAATACTTGTGAGGACAAAGGTATACAAAGAGGAGAGAACCATTTTAAATCAGGCATTGTTAGGAGTTTCGAGAATGGCGGCTACCAAGCTAAGCTAAGCTACGTTAGCTACTAACGTTATATACACAATATGTACAACGACACAATGATTTACATTATTACAAATATGGTAACGTGGTTGTGGCTTTTACAAATGGTGGTTAGCTTTAGAGATGAATGGCTATGATCACGGAGCAATAGTGTTAGGTGAAACAGATACATTTTCATTCATCACTCCTCGGCTAGTAGTAGCAAGGCTCTCTGCTTCCTGCCACTACTGTAGCTGTGTGTGACTCTCAGAGCCCCTGCTGCCCTGCACCTCGTGTGACGTCAGCATTAAGATGACACACGCACGCTATGATTCCATGCATTAAAATATGCATGTGCGTGGAGCTTGTGGTTTGGTCGACAAAATGTTTGATAAAAACGCTAAAACTGGGTCAACTTTCCCCCCCCCCCCCCATTCTATGATAATCGCCTTTTACTGGAATATTCCAGAACGTTGTCATTTGTCGGCCTATTTATGAATCGTTTTCAAATAAACGCTAGATGATCGATAGTATATGTGTGCGCACGCACGCTCGTGCCGCGCGCTGATAATCGCTGCTCTTATTTCCTGATGGCTTTTACAGTGAAACAGCAATATCACATATAGTGGAAACGCTTATATCTCCGTGAAAACGAGTCTGATTATCCTAAGATTGATAACATAGATTCCTTACCTGACATCAGATGGTATCCAAATGGTATATTCCAATTCCTGATCACCATTCGAAAAAATCGATAATTGTATTGATCCACCGTGTGTACAGTACAACACATAATCGCCGCGGCTCAGCGGCTCCAGAATGAACTCTGGTAACCCCGGCTGCATCAGTGAGACGTAAAATGTGGAGTCAGAAATCCTTTATCCCATTCACTTCGCTTTTTTCACATCTGAGAGCCTGGGGTGACTGGATATCCAAGGGTAGGCTCGCTTGATGCAATATGATTTCAGATCGCTAATTCTTATTTTTTATTTTTTTAAACGATGGGCATTCAACGGTCGGGGGGTAAACCCGAGAAATCTCGGGCGTGGCATCCAAAGTGTTAAGGAAATTGAAACTGAATTAGGAAAATCTGCTTTTAGCTTCTGTGCCCCGACACATGGAATGTTTTGCAAAGCACCTTGAAACTCAATACTTTAGTATCCATTGGTCCGTTTAAATCTATAATAGCCAACCATTTCACCTCAGTCGGAAGTTGTATTAATTATTCATAATTGTATATCATATATATCATTGATTAGTTTAATTGCTTGACTTTCTGTTTCTATATTGTTTGTATTTTCTATATTGTATTTATTATGTGTTGTATTTCTCAACGGCATTGTAAATGAGAGCTTGCACTCAATGATTTTTCGAGATTAAAAAAGGTTTCATTGAATCGGGGGCCTAGCAGAAGAAAACATTTCACTGCCACTGTACGCGTGTGTGACGAGTAGGGCTGACCCCGATTAGTCGAATAGTCTAATAATCGATCGAAAGGAGCCGTAGTCGACAACCTCTTAGTCAAATGCAAAAAAAAAGGATAATTATTATATATTTTTTTATTCTTTCCAAAAGCAAAGAGGCCTAGAAGCGTGTCTAACGCTAATGACGCACATACCAGCGAGGAAGCTAACTGCCTAAGAAATAGGGCACAGAGGCACTGAAAGAGGATTTCACCCGTCTAATGCACACTAGACAAATATCAAGATGTATCCATCAGTGGACCAATTGCATGCTTTCGCAGAGGACAAGAAGCCTTCCGTCGACTCCTTCAGACATTAAGCACCCCCACAGCCCAAATGGAATTAAACAAATAAAATGTATCATTTTATTTAAAAAAAAATTCAGTTGACTATCGAAAAATGTTGGCCAATCAAAGTCGACTATACAAATCCTTAGTCTGGGACAGGCCTAGTGACGAGTAAAGACTTAAGACACTATCGATCACTTCCGCTCTGCTCCGGTTGGTTGGGAGCATGAACTACCCCACCCACCCCCACACCACATAGACAATAAAAACATGAATGTGTCTCCCCACCACCGTGTGTCTCTAACCTTTGATGCGGATGAGCATGAGCTTGTTGAAGGGCAGGCTGCTGTTGTTGGTCACCACCTCCGTGGACTTGACGCTGCGCAGGCTCACCTTGCGGAAGTTCTCCTTGCTGGCCAGGCCAGCCAGCGCCGCGTCCGCCAGGTTGGAGTGCTTGGCCACTGGAGAGGGAGAGGCGGCACGGTTTAAGTCACACATAGACATACCATTAGAAAAAGTTGTGTAAAACACTATTTTTCTGTGGTATTGTTATCAACTTTGGACCTGTACTAGATAAGGCTTGAGGCTATGGACCCATTATGTTTTCCAGGTCATACCCATCAGCTGGAACCTGTAAGAGGCCTCTGTTGGCAAGATAATTCAAATGGAAGTAAAAAAAAAACTTAAAAACTTAACTTAACTTAAAAAGAAATTGAATCATGCAGAGTGATTCTTCCTGTTGTGGATGAAAATTCAGAATGTTTCCTTTCAAAAGAGACCAGACTCATGCATGTGCTATACGTATAAAGTATAATAAATTGCAATTACTTTGGGTATGCAATTTTCAGGCGTTTTCTGAAAAAATTTACCCTCCTGTTAACCCTTTCTCCGCTGATGACGTGTTAAGACGTCATTCCTCGCCATGCTTAATCTGCCAATGACGTTTTACAGCGTCTTTGAGATCAATATTTCAAATTTCTGTCATGGTATTCATATTTCACCCACGGATCCTTGATTGGTGCTGTAGGACTCCGCTCAACTCTCCAGCGCTTCAATACCGCCACCTGGTGGCCGATCGGCGAGTTGCCAAACCGGAAGTGGGGCCGGAAGTGCTTGGTGTCACCCCTATTCCGTCCGCCACTCGCTATCGCTCGCGGGACTCCATCTGGACACACTGGATAATCCGTTGCCATAACTCGATAAACAACATTATTTGGACGTATATAGTATTATACAACCCGGAAATGGTTCGCCTAGATCAACATCCCATAATAGCGATCTTTTAGCGATTATTATTATCCATACAAACTCTGCTATGATCAATATATCACCCATACTACATGAAACATTTAACGTCGGTCATTGCATTATAAACGACCCCCCCCCCCCCCCCCCCCTCCGGTCACCAGCAGATGATGAGTCATGACGTTTAGGACCTTGTACAATTGACATTTTTTATCTGGCGTCAATCGCTATCAAACTGCATTTGATGATCTAATATATGCATAAATGGCTATAAATCACGTTCTATGAAATACTACAGAAAACGATAAAAACATATTTATACTCTACCGTATTTTTGTATGAATGTGTGAATGAAAAAGTAAAACGTTCCTACACCCTGAACGATAGCTAATCGATGTTGAATGGTGAATGGGCCATAGTAATGTCAATTTAGCAATACAATTTAAAAAGTTATAGCCCTGCAAAGTAGGTGAACATCTCCATAGACAAATAGAGCTGGCAGACTGGCTACAAGGATGGATATAAGCGTGGCAGAGAAAGGGTTAAGAGGTTAAAGCTTGAGACTTAATCAATAGATCCCGTCTGTTGCAGAGTTTAAAACCTTGATCTCCAACCGCCAATCAAGTTGTACAGTATGTGATGTAATTGATTCGTTTGTTAATGTGATTTCCGTATTTGTACACTTGACATGACTGTAAATGAGGGAAACCTCGGTTGCCTTTCGAGTATAAATATAATGTAGGTTTGACATTAAATGAAATGAAGACAACTCACCACAACTACCTCTATACAGCTGCAATCTCATACAGGAACAACGCTACCCGTACTTTTCGCACTATAAGCCGCACCTGACTATAAGCCGCAGCAGCTAAATTGAATGATGTGTACATATATAAGCCGCACTGGACTATAAGCCGCATGTGTTTTAATGTTTAATTACCATATGTAAGGAGTGGAGCTTGAGGCTTAATTTGACTCAACACGGGAAACCTCACCCGGCCCGGACACGGAAAGGATTGACAGATTGATTGCTCTTTCTCGATTCTGTGAGTGGTGGTGCATGGCCGTTCTTATATTGAGCTTTAAGTTCCCACCTCTACAGAGAATGACTCCCATTGGGACACAATAGTGTCAGACAAATAACATTAACTCATTTACAAGTTGTATTAAGTTTAGCAAATAAGGGAACAGATAAATAACATTTCAATGCAGTAAAAAAAGGAATATTTCGATTTTCGGGTTTTGTCCACATATAAGCCGCACCGTTATATAAGCCGCAGGGTCGAAAAATGGGGGGAAAAGCCGCGGCTTATAGTCCGAAAAGTACGGTAGTTGTAGGGTTAGGGTTAGGAGACCTGATGAGAGTATTGGTGTGAATGTGAATGTTTGTATGTTTGAATAGTCACTATTCAATAGTGTATCCGTCAATATTCGACTGTATAAATGTATGCCTTGCACTCTGTGTCTACCTGAGAACAGCAATCAATTACAAGATACAATTAAATACTCCCCCTCCCACACCCTCCGCTCATCTACTGGACTCCTATCCATCCCCAGCTCACACCTCAGCACCATGGGTGCCCGAGCTTTCAGCTGCTCGGCTCCCAGACTCTGGAACTCCCTGCCTCCACATGTCCAACAGTCTGACTCACTATCATCATTTAAATCACAACTGAAAACCCACCTGTTTAAACTTGCATATTCACTATAACCTGTGTCACTGTTCTATACCCCCTGCTGTTTGTTAGTTTTTGTTATTTTAACTCCACTGTTTTATACTTCCTGTTGTTTGTTTTGTTTTTAACTGCCTTGCTGTATTTTTATGATCTGTAAGGTGACCTTGGGTGTCGTGAAAGGCGCCACCAAATAAAATGTATTATTATTATTCAAATGTTGTGTTTATACTGTAAAATACATTTGAACAGATAAACAACAAGTCCACTGCTGATCAGTCCCCCTCCAATTCAATTAAGAATTGAAAATGGGGGACCCTGATGTAAACAAGACGAAAGTCTTTCTCTGGTCTGCATCCCCTTAACACTTTCTCCGCCAATAACATCATAGAACGGGTTTCAAGTTCATGCGAATTCTGCCAGATCACGGCGTACAACGTTATTCTGTTCATATTTCATATTTTCGCCATGGTATTCATATTTCACTCACAGATCATTGTCTGATGCTGTCTGAGCCGACACAACTCTGCAACGCTTCAATACTGCCACCTGGTGGCTGATCGGCGAGTTGCCAAACCGGATATGCCCGTTGAAGCTCGGTCCGTCCCCTAAATCCGTCCGGCCACTCGTTTATCATCCCAGGACTCTAGCCACACACCATGGATATGGATCGCTGCCATAACTCAATAATCCACATGATTTGGGCTGTTATTATTATTATACAAACCGGAAATGGATCGCCTCGATCCCCATCACATAACTGGGATCTGTTTGCTCCAGTATCATCGCCCAACGCTAAGAGGAGGCTGCCGTGAGTTTCAACGTTTTTTTTAAATTATTATTATCCATACAAACTGCTCTGATCTATATATCACCCATACTACATGAAGCATTTAACAACGATCACGGAATTATAAACGACCCCCCCCCCGCCCCGTTCACCCGCACATGATCAGTCATAACGTTTAGGACCATGTACAGTTGAAATTTTTTATATAGCGTCGATCGGTATCAAACTGCATTTGATAATCTAATATATGCATTTATGCCTATATCTCACGTTCTAGGAATTACTGCAGAAAACGATAAAAACATATTTATACTCTAGACGGTATTTTCGTATGAATGTGTGAATGAAAAAGTAAAACGTTCCTACATCCTGAACGATAGATAATCGATGTTGAATGGGCCATAGTAATGTCAATTTAGCAATACAATTTAAAAAGTTAAAGCCCTGCAAAGAAGGTGAACATCTCCATAGACTTACAGTACTGGCAGAGAATGGTATAAGATGATCAAAGTGGTGGCAGGGAATGTGTTAACAATTGTGTGTATTGAGCCGTACTGTATTGTACCCCATTCTGCAATCTGTTAATAAAATGTTCAATCAATCAATCCACCCCCCTCCTCGGTGAGCTACTCACTCCTCTCCACCTGGATCCTCTTGGTCTCCAGACTGGCCACGTTGAGCCGCTGCTCGGTGTAGACCTGGCGGATGTCGTTGCGGGCGGCGAGGGCCCTCAGGGGGTTCCGGGAGCCCTGGTTCCTCCTGGCCGGGCGCACCGCCCGCTTGTGTTCCGTTAAGGCTGAGGTCAGCCTGCGGAGGAAACCAATGTAAATAAAACTACAACATACTGTACAGCAGTGGTTCTCAAACTTTTTACACCAAGTACCACCTGAGAACGTAGCTGGCTCTCCAAGTACCACCATATGACCGGCGTTAAAATACAGTCTATTCAGCTATGCACAGTTCACGCAGGAGGCAAATGTATTCCTAATACCATTATTTATTGTTAACTTTTGTCAGACACAGCCACAATGTACAAAGGGATAGCACTAGAACTAGCAAACGCTTCCACACAACTCATACAATGCAAGGGGCATTGAGAACATAATAACTAACATTCTCACATAGCAAGTGAGAAAATTAAGAACAACTGTATTTCAGCAAATGTACTTAATTCTCTCTCTCTCTCTCTCTCTCTCTCTCTCTCTCCCTCTCTCACACAGCAAGCAATTGTCCGTCATTCTCTCTCACACTCACACACACACACAAATTATTTTGTTACAAAAACTTAATTTCCTGCATTCTGGTGCAGGAATTTTTGAATTTTTACCCTTTAAATGCCAGTGTTTGTGATGGGCATCACAAATTATTGTAAAAAAGAAAAGAAAACACATACTGTATTCAATACATTTTTGAATGTTTACCCTTTAAATGCCAGTTTGTGTGATGGCATCACAAATTATTGTTAAAAAAAACACAAAAAGTAAAATATTTACAATATATCAAATGCAAAGTACATTTTTCTGGGGGGGATTATTACAGGCTAGGCATGTGTCAATGATTAGCAGCAACACTCTTTTCAGACTCTTTTCAGAAAAGTGGGAGTATTAAATTTTTTATCTGACATTACAAGAAATCTAAAAATAAATGGTTATGATCAGGGCTGAAGTTGAATTAAAGATTTATGACTGTTTAGACTGCAGACTCTGTCACAGTGATCTCCTGGTTGTTCCCCACTTAGATTATCTAACTATCGCGCTGCCGCAACCAGAAACACTGGCCTGGCCTGCTTCTAAGTTCAGTGGCCTGACAGCAAAAAAAAAAAAAAAAAAATGGAAATGTTTTCAAGTACCACCAGCAGTACCACCAAGTACCACTAGTGGTACGCGTACCACAGTTTGAGAACCACTGCTGTACAGCATACAACACGTATATATTTTTGATTGGGCCTATAATGGGTTATTTTAAAGACATTATTTATTTTATATTTCACTTTTTTCTCCCCACATTAATATATTATTACCAATTCCGTGGCATTTGTGAAGATAGGGCCAGGTTTGAAAATAGCTTTTAGCTTATTAGCTAAATCTGGAAACCTTTTCACAAGCTAGTTAACAAGGCACTGCTCTATCCCCATGTGGTTCACACACAGGCACACACATAGACGCAGGCACGCATGTGCATAGACACACGCACACGCATGCACACCATCAACCTTTATTTATACTCGAAAAGACAATCGAGGTCACCCTCATTTTAAATGTCGTCAAGACTTTACAGACATTTCAATGCACACATTTCCACAATATAACAATAAATATTAATAACTATCTATATAGTATAAAATCAGCACACCGATTGACAATAAAAAAAAACAATGCATAAATTGCAGACATAATAGGTATAAAAGACAATAAAAGTAGTGCAAAACACGCACGCAGGCACACACACAGACACAGGCACGCATGTGCATAGACACACACACACATACACACAACACAATTAGTCAAAGATATTGGAAGTAGAACGTATTGGCGTATATTAGTGATGAAGTTATATTTTTTGTGCCGTCTTGTTATATGTCTTCAGTACCGTTTCTCTGTATGTATATCGGTCTGAAAATCACCAATAACAATTATACAAAATGAAACGCGATGCCAGCGGAAGTCAACGGGGGTCTTTCTTGGTTCCTCAGAAGCCTTACTTAGGTGTGTTGGCCTGGATCAGACTGAGGTCCTCTTCGGTCATCACCACGCTAGAGTTCAGCGCCGACGGCGACACAGCCTTGTAGAAGCTGCTGAAGGTCTCGTCGTCGTCCAGCGTCATCACCTCCTTCTCCGTCTCTGCTGTCACCTCTACAGTGGACGTCCTGCCGCTGCCCACGCCTGACACACACACACACACACACACACACACACACACACACACACACACACACACACACACACACACACACACACACACACACACACACACACACACACACACACACACACACACACACACACACACACACACACACACACACACACACACACACACACACACAACGCCAGGTGACAGGAAGTAGGAAAAAGGAAGTGTCACTCAGGATCTCTTTGAAGTCTATCAGGTGTTTCATAGTTTGGGCTGAAATTGTAAAAGGCCAAGGCTCCACATCATAACCCTGAAGATAGCATCACACGGCACAGATAGGAGCTTGGTAAAGAGTTGTCACAACAACACAACTTTACCCTATGATACTAGTAGTAGTGTACTTATTTTATGCCTATTCTTATGTCTGCACTTTCTACATTGTACTACTTTGATTGTCTTTTATACCTATTCTTATGTCTGCACTTTATGCATTGCTTTTATTCTGTCAACTGTATGCAAATTGTATGCCTGCCTATGTTAATTTTATGCTATTTGCTGTGAAGCACTTTGAGCTGCAATCCATGTATGAAAAGTGCTATATAAATAAAGTTGTTATTATTATTAGTAGTAGTAGTGGTGGTACTGTAGTAACAGTTTGTTATTGACATGTTATTTACAACATATGATGTTGCAGCAAGAAATAATAATGTCCCTATAAATGCATAAATAATAACGGATAGTGATATATGACCACTGCTGCCCCTAGAGATGAATAACTGAATAGCACCAATAGTGGTAGAAATAAAAATAAAAATGCATAAATAAATAGCTAACAATTTTTTTTTGAATTGTACCTTTACTGTGGAGCTTGTCCAGGAAGGACTCCAGCTTGTCTAGTCTTTTGTCTCCTTCCACCTTGACGTCAGTTCTGCTGGAGATTTCTGCCCAGTGGAAACAACCATCACACAGTCATATTAATTTTAACGTCTTAGGTAATCGCACAAACAAGTTACTGCACAAACAAATTAGAATAGAAGCCCAGTGACGGATGGAGGGACTTGACTGATGGTGGTACCTTCCTGAGGCTTGACAGGCGTGCCGCTGGACTTCTTAAGGTGTTGAAGAGGGGATTCCTCCTTCCCTGTGTCGGACACCAGGCCTGGAGGGGCAGAGACATCCACCAGAGTCAAACCAGCTTTCCATGCATTCAATCCATTCAGGAAGTGGACTTGTAAAAGTCCTCTTGTAGATCCAGTCTATGAAGACATTCTTGAGAATGAAAGCTCTCATCACTAGGGAGGTGAACTGTAGTTGGATTCTTTATTTTGAATGGATTGAACTATGACCCCCCCCCCCCCCCCCCCCCCCCCCCCCCCAGTGCCATATCACACAGTGTAAAGCAATTCTTCTGTCGGTAAATGTGAAGAACCAATGGCAGCCCTGTACTTTTTAACTCCACCATTATCTCTGACCAACCGCTGCACTCTGCAGTGATTCTCAGCATGGCTGGAGTCATAAAGGACCCCCGCTTGATGGACACGTTAGCCGCTACATGAGGACTCCTGCTGCATCACTGGTCCAACAGGCCGCATAGTGCGGATGCTTTGTGTGGTGCTACTATGCAGCTCAATGGGCAGACTGCTTGGTGCTCTCTGAGCAAGGCACTAAACACTGCCAGGGCAAGAGGTTCAATCCCACCGGGGGCCACCCGTACTTACGAATGTATGCAGCGCGCTATAAAGGCAGTCAGTGTCAGTCATTCACTTATTCACTCATTCATTCATCCTGTTTATAAAGAGACTGCGGCAGTTGTGGTGTAAGGCCCTAATGTTCCAATGGTTCAGAATTTGTTTGGTATATTGGCATTCAAAGCTCAATTCAGGATTCGGATGATTCTGTCTTTTTTATTATTAATATTACTCTGTGTAAATCACTTGGCTAAAAGATTTGACTGTTTATTCGTTGTGAGCCACCATACCTGTGTGTGTGTGTGTCTGCTCTGAAATCCTGTGAGGCGTGTGTGTGTTTACCTTGCGATGCAGTTGGATGCGTGAGATGTGTGTCTGTGTGTGTGTGTGAGCCAGGAATACAAACAAGGTTTCCATGGACTGGAATAACGGTATAGCCACTAAACCTTACAATCAGATAATCAGATCAAAACAATGGTTTGTGTTTGGTGTTCCTAGACTGGTTATCAGTGAATGGGTTCCAGTTATAGATGTAGCGTGTCTGTACGCGGCTAGGTGGCGCAGTGGGCAAGGCGCTCGCCACCAACGCAGGAGATGCTGGGTTCGAGCCCAGCTCTCGCCGTTGCTACCAGCTTGGCTGGTCGTTCATACTAATACAATTGGCAGTATTAGGGGGTGGGAAGCTGGTGGGTGGGGATCGGACGTTGTGGACAGCAATTCCTACAGGTCGGTGCGCCTGCGCAGTCGAATCAGGAAGCGACAAGGGCGGCATGTCCCTCCCACGCAGACCCTCGCCGCTGAGAGATGCGACGGCTGCCTCCTCGAGTACCGGAGGGGACACGTGATTCAAAACTTCGTCCACATTGCAGCCGGCTTGTGGGAGGCATGGCCTAACAGCGTTCGAGACAGGGGAGGGTAGAATTGGACAATACGAAATTGAAATTGAAAAATGGGGAGAAAAAGTAGATAAAAAAAAGATGTAGCGCGTCCGTCCGTGTGTGTGTGTGTGTGTGTGTGTGTGTGTGTGTGTGCGTGCGTGTGTGCGTGTGTGTGGCTACCTCTGCGCGCCATGCGTCCGGCCACAGTGAACTGGCTGGAGTCGTTGGCGGCTCCCTTCCCGCGGCTCTTCCAGGACTCCTCCTTCTCCTGCAGCCCCTTCATCCTGTCCGCCAGGGACAGCTTGGTCTCCACGTCAGCACTGGACTTCTGCAGGCCAGACCAACACATTAGTGACATTATTATTATTATTATTATGATCAGAATCACCTTTTCTTCCAAATACAATAACCGTGCAGGATGTTGTCTAGTTTATATATATATATATATATATATATATATATATATATATATATATATATATATATATATATATAGAATAGTCGACTAATCGATCGAAAGGAGCCGTAGTCGACTGCCAACCTCTTAGTCGAATGCAAAAAAAAGTCATTATAATAATATATATAATAATATATATATATATATTTGGATCATTCTTTCCAAAAGCAAAGAGGCCTAGAAGCGTGGCTAACGCTAACAGCGCTAACTGCCTAAGAAAACGGGCACAGAGGCACTGAAAGAGGATTTCACCCATCTAATGAACACACTAGACAAATATCAAGATGTAGCTTATCCATCAGTGGACCAATTGCATGCTTTCGCAGAGGACAAGAAGCCTTCAGTCGACTCCTTCAGACAATAAGCACCCCCACAGCCCAAATGGAATGATAAAATAAATTATAATAATAATCATATTTTACTATCGGCACATTTTGGCCAATCAAAGCAGACTATACAAATCCTTAGTTGGGGACAGGCCTAATATATATACAATTATAATAATCATCACTGTCATCAGGCTTGTGATGTAGAGAGGAGAGAAAGAGAAGTGCTGATGACAGATGAGAAACGATGGAACTTTCATTCAAAACAAGGCAGCGATGAAACAACACTGGTCTGGAACATGGAGCTGAGGCTGATGTAGCCCATCAGATAACTTCCCACAGTTCTACACTCCAAGGACCAGGAAAGTCATGTAAACCAAGGCTCCTCACACATGAAGGGAGAAGACTAGTGGTCGACCGACCGGGTTTTGACGATATTTAGAGCACAGTGCAGTTGGTGGCCGATATAGAATGATATACGATGATAAATAAGGATTATATAAGGATATATATTGCTAATATGTTGTTTTTGAATCTGATAAAATACAGCAATTTAATAACAATAACAAACAAGAGACAAAATTGCTGAACGTAAATTGACATTTGTTCATGACTGGCCACTAGGGATGGGTACCGTTCACATTTGAACCGATACCGGTACCCGACGGTACTTTAGTGTCTAAAAATGTTATCTACCTACCTCAGTTGTAAAAAATGTGTCCAAACTTCTAATTATTTATTATGATTATTATTTATTTAGAACAATGTTAATATATATATAATATATAATATTGCAGCGAGTGTTGTCTGCATCTAGCTTTGTAAAGTGTAACCACACTTGTGACCGTTTTCGGCTTGCCATTGCCCCGACTGCTTTGTTGTTGTTGAATCAAGTCAAATCCACCCCTAGACTCCCTGCAGATGACACGAGCCGTGTCGCAGTGATTAATGATATTCCAGGACTAAATACCCATGATGCATTTTATGGCCTTCTGGCTGGATTTACAATGGCTGTCACCCCCAACCTCTTCCTTTGCCAACCACTGGTAATTCATCTGCTGTAATCAACCCTGAATGGTGACTTCCTGTCTAGTGGGGCTCTTTCATACAACTGCCACGTACAGGGAAACAAAGAACTCAGTGAGAAATTGTCACGAGGCATGCATTTTGATTTGTTGATTCACTGGCTAATCTGTCAGTTGGGTTTGTCGTCTCTGAGGGAGGAAAGTTGAACAAGCGTTAATTGTGTATTCTGAAAAGGGAATAACGGATGGGACCAATGTCCAATGAGGTCTGGTCTGGATAACTAGGAAAAAAATAACTATGTTCATACAGGTTCAGTCATGAACACACTCGTCATAATTATAGTGACAAATGGTTATACAGTTGTATGAGGGCTGCTCTCAAGATGCTCTCAGTATAAACCCACGCAAGGCTGACAAATTTGGCTGAGAACGCAAATAAAATTGCCCCCATGGGGACTTTCTGAGCAGAGCCGTAAAGGCTGCTGCAGACTAGTGAGGAACTGGGCCGATTTTAGGAGCCGAGGGAATATCAAACATGTTGAATATTTACGACTCAAATGCCTATAGTGTGTGGTGGAACCACAGAACAGAACCAAAGAGTTCAACAGTTGGCAATCAATTTCCTTGCTGTGACCTTGCTGGTCACGGAGCAGGAGCACCCAGGGAGACCTTGCTGGTCACACAGAGCACCCAGGGAGACCTTGCTGGTCACACAGAGCACCCAGGGAGACCTTGCTGGTCACACAGAGCACCCAGGGAGACCTTGCTGGTCACACAGAGCACCCAGGGAGACCTTGCTGGTCACACAGAGCACCCAGGGAGACCTTGCTGGTCACGGAGCAGGAGCACCCAGGGAGACCTTGCTGGTCACACAGAGCACCCAGGGAGACCTTGCTGGTCACACAGAGCACCCAGGGAGACCTTGCTGGTCACACAGAGCACCCAGGGAGACCTTGCTGGTCACACAGAGCACCCAGGGAGACCTTGCTGGTCACACAGAGCACCCAGGGAGACCTTGCTGGTCACACAGAGCACCCAGGGAGACCTTGCTGGTCACACAGAGCACCCAGGGAGACCTTGCTGGTCACACAGAGCACCCAGGGAGACCTTGCTGGTCACACAGAGCACCCAGGGAGACCTTGCTGGTCACACAGAGCACCCAGGGAGACCTTGCTGGTCACACAGAGCACCCAGGGAGACCTTGCTGGTCACACAGAGCACCCAGGGAGACCTTGCTGGTCACACAGAGCACCCAGGGAGACCTTGCTGGTCACACAGAGCACCCAGGGAGACCTTGCTGGTCACACAGAGCACCCAGGGAGACCTTGCTGGTCACACAGAGCACCCAGGGAGACCTTGCTGGTCACACAGAGCACCCAGGGAGACCTTGCTGGTCACACAGAGCACCCAGGGAGACCTTGCTGGTCACACAGAGCACCCAGGGAGACCTTGCTGGTCACACAGAGCACCCAGGGAGACCTTGCTTTGGGTTCCCACAGACATTGCAAAATAAAATTCAAGGATTTTCAAGTACTTTTCCAAGCACTATTTTTCATTTTAAAAGGACATTTAAAAGGATACAATAAACTTTTAAATACAGTTTCTTTATAGAAAACATTACATGCGTGCCTTTATTTTTTTACATACGTGCCTTTTTTCCCCCGTTTGCAACTGTTTCTCGACGCACACCTTAAAAAAAAGAAATCTAAATGCCAGCACGGGAAGTGCCTTTTTTCCGGCACAGAAATGCGAAAAAGAAGCCAATCCTGGCGTTATGGCACCTCATTAGTCATTTACTGTCCGGACTGAACATACAACACACAGGCTTTGGACGTAGACCAAGTCTTAAAAAAAATAAAGGAGAGAAAATATTATTATCTTGTTTTGAATATGAACACCCCCAAAAATAACCCCCAACACACACAGACACATACAGTACATTCACACACACATACAGGACACACACACACATGACTGTAGCAAAACGACTCCACAGGACTGTAGTTACACGGCATCATAAAAGCAGCTGTAAATTCCAGCACGTTTGCTCCTCAGCTCTCTCCCTGTGCGGAGATGGATCGTAATAACAGGCTTGACGAGGCCAGAGGTGCTGCCTGTTCAGTACAAACGCTATGCAAACAGCGCTATGGACAAAACACACCATCAGAGTTTGTTTACATTTTCGAACACACGTACATACAGGCAAGGAGGACAATGATATGTCTCTATAGATGGAAACACTCACATAATGTGATCGTGCGCGAGAGAGAGAGAGAGAGAGAGAGAGAGAGAGAGAGAGAGAGAGAGAGAGAGAGAGAGAGAGAGAGAGAGAGAGAACAATATTATACATTATACAGTACAGCCACTGGGCAGAGAACGACAGTCCTGTAGTGAGAGTGCAGAGTACTGGACTTTAAGAGGAGACCGTTCAAAGCAGGGATTCACTTTCAATTCAAAGTCCATTTAATATGTTATCCAGTTATTTAATATATGTTATCCAGTTACTTAATATATGTTATCCAGTTATTTAATATATGTTATCTAGTTATTTAATATATGTTATCCAGTTATTTAATATGTTATCCAGTTATTTAATATATGTTATCCAGTTACTTAATATATGTTATCCAGTTATTTAATATATGTTATCTAGTTATTTAATACTGTATATGTTATCCAGTTATTTAATATGTTATCCAGTTATTTAATATATGTTATCCAGTTACTTAATATATGTTATCCAGTTATTTAATATGTTATCTAGTAATTTAATATATGTTATCCAGTTATTTAATATATGTTATCCAGTTATTTAATACAGTATGAGCTCACTTGTTATTTTCCAGAAGCTCCCTGTTCCACACATTCACAGTCATGGTGAGCTGCCAAGTACAACCACAGTCTGCTGGCCAGTCTGGCCGCTCTACTGGAGCAGCTGGGTGGTTAAGTGCCTTGCTCAAGTGTATCTTAACAGTCGCTGTGGAGGGAAGGGACAGCGACGCTCGTTCAACTTTCCCTGATGCAGTTTTTCCCCCTGCTGGGCCAGGTTTTCAAACACATTTCATTTTGTATCATAAATTGTTCCTTGCAGCAGTATTACCCTTTAAATTTTTTTAGATAATAGACCATTTAAAGTCAAATAGAAGCATGACAATAAGTACTCCATGATAAAGTTATATATATATATAAAAATATATATATATTTGTACCAGGAAACGAAATATCGTCAGATACCATTACACCGTAAAAAACACCAAGAAAAATATGATGTGGTCATATCGCTCCAATAATTAGTTTACAGACCAGAATGCACATCAGACCTTTTAAGGCTGAAATACAAGATCTACTTCCTACGCTGATAGACTCCATGCATCATGCTTGATCAAGAAGACCATGCAAACACACACCACAAGACACACACACACACACACACACACACACACACACACACACTCACCTGAAGAGACTGGGAAAGGTTGACAGGCAGGTGTCAAAGAAGGAACGAGAGGGGAAAGTCTGGAGGCGAAAACAGAGGAAACTAGAGAGGAAGAGGAAGGGAGAGAGGAGGGTAGGAGGAGAAGAGGAAACATTGAAAGAAGAAAGAAGAGAGTATGACAGCTTAGACATCCTCAGCAGATGAGTTGGGAAGGTTATCAAATGTAATCCCATCTATTTTGATGCATTACTTAGTAACTGGAATGCTCAAACACAGTAAAATAATCTGATTACTTGCAGGTACTTTTGAGTTGTTTGACTCCAAAGCCAAAACCTGCTTCTTGGCTCTGCTTACATCATAATTGATCTTGAGATGTGTGCAATCTCACTGTCAACATTCCTTTACCCATTTTTTATTAATTATTTATTATTATAAAATTATTGTAATTAATTTCCCACCCAGGAACTGTTAAATGTCCTAGCAGGCTCAGCATACCGGCTCGGCTGGAGAGAAAATATATCAGCATTGGAGATCCAAGGAAGGATATGAGAGCTAGGATGGAGTGATGGGGGATGGAGGAGAGAGAAGAGGAAAGGGAGGATTTGAGAGCTAGGTTGGAGTGAGCGGGGATGGAGGAGAGAGAAGAGGAAAGGGAGGATTTGAGAGCTAGGATGGAGTGATGGGGGATGGAGAGAGGAGAGGGAAGTTATTCGAGGAGAGAGATAAGAAGGTAAACAGAATGGAAAACAGGTTTTAAGGCATCTGTCCATTTGATTAGGATCGGACGCTTGCCGAAATAATTGAACTGACACAGAATAAAAGCCTGGAGCTAACTGCGGTGGAACAAGTCCAGAAAACATCTATACATATATCTGGCTTTGCAATTGCATCCACAAAATGTACGATTTTATTCCTTAATAGGCACTAGATTTAAAGGACTCTTTCTGCATGGTTGCATTCATTTGTAGAGCAGCAACAATATGGGGAAATGTGCACAGATTTGTCAATTACTGTTAATAAGACAAAATCCTATGACTATTACCTGACTAAGAACTAACGTTCTTAACTCTGAGGTCGGAGCTCCCGTGAGCGGGAACAAATAGCCCAGACCTCAGAGGGATTTATTAACTCAAACACAGTTCCATTATAGAGAGCATGCTCACTGCTACTCAACCCCTGAATTCATTATCTCTAAATATTTCCTGGCAATCGCTACACCAGGGAGTGGGGGCACCATCTGCGACCAATCCAAGAGTCAAAATAATGGGTGGGAGTTGCTGAGTGCTGACCAATGGGCTCGCGGCTAAGGATAGTGCACATGATGGCAGTGAATTCATGACTGTTATTGCACCCAGGCAAAAAGTCATTCCGCTGGTGTTTTGAGACAGTTTGGTGGGCTGATGTCAGAAGGACCGCTTGGAGCTGCGGCCCAGTGGGCTGATGTCAGGAAGGGAAGACGTTAGGACAGGAGGAGGGACCTGAACGTATTGGGGGTGGGGTCCCGATTCATTATTCAAATGGGATTTTTTTGTGCAATCAATAGAAGCCTTGCACGGAATGTTAGCGTAGTTGTCTTTCTTCCAGTATGACTGCCTGTACCATTGGTAACCACTTTCAAAAGAAAATGCCTAATTTTCGTGCAGTGCTAGAGCAGGTAAAATACTGGAAAAGCAAGATATTACTGTTCCACTGTGACTTGTTTATAAGATCCAGTAATATCACACAATACTATTATGTTTTTGTTGATATATTTCTCACAACACATAGCAACCACTGTCACTTGCACAAAATAATGGTTGCTATGTTACAGCCAACCATTCTGGAAAAAAGAGAACTACATAAACATTCCGTGCAATTGGAGGTATTGGTATTAAATGAATGAATTGAATTGACATGAATTCCTCAGTCTAAGAGTCGACCTTGCCCCTGGCAAGCCTTCTAGTGATCCATTGTTAAAGCGCTTCTGAGTGAATCTCATCCCACTCCCGAGAACAGATGTGATAATCTGTGATTATTCTAGCAGGGAGTGCAGAAACATCTGCAGAAACATCTGCACTCCTATCACAGATAGCTGATATCGGTATGAGGCACCATTGTTCATAAAGGCATGAGGACGTTATTAAATGTAGCATAATACCAGAACAAACTAGAAACTCAAGGACTCTGTACCCTATACTCTGTACTTTGTAATCTGTAATATACTCAAACGCTATGTGACCGCCTTTTAGGACGTGAACTTTATTGATCAATCACCAGTCAGTACGTATCAAAAGCAATACTACTTTAGGGGAGGAGTTTACAGGTATATAACCTGCTGTTTGTATTCTATTTGCATTCCATCTGCGGACCTCCTGCGTGAGACCACTTGCGGTGGAATCCTTTACTTGTGTGACTTAGAATAAACCGTCCTTTGTTATATTCTGAAATCTGACTTTGTCTCAATCTTCTAATTATATTTAACCACCTGTGAGTATTCAACCTTGTCCACCCTTGCAGCAATCAACGAACACGCCTGGTTCTTTCACAACAAGGCCTCTACTGCGAGACTATACACAGTACCATTAGTAAATGTACTTTAATATATCCTTCTGAGAAACATACATGTACTGTAGGCGTTTGGCCAGAGGGTCTATGAGTCAGAATACAGGATCAGTCGTACTGTATGCTTCATCACTGGATCACATGAGGGTTCAGCGTCTTGGCCAACGTCATTTCCTCACTTCTACCTTCATACCGCCTATCATTCTGTCAGAGACCGTGCCAGTTCTTCTAATTTATTTATTCTTTTAGAGATATCTCATTGTAAAGTAAAGGTTCAGGTCTGTTGGGTTTTCTTGATGAAAACAGGCTCACTCGGTTGTCAGTGTGACATCAATCAGTCAGAACGAGCTCAGAATAACAAAGCATTCAGCCAAACTCCACGTTGACTTTATCGACCCGAATGTACGGACTGATGGTTTTGTGTTGCACGACAACAATGTGACTGCTTATTACAAGCAGCTGTCACTCAAATGCAGACACATTTTTACAATTACATGATCCAACAACAATGTCTTCAATCAGCCATAAAGAGTTTGAGAAAATATGTCTTTAGCGTGGCTAACGGGAAACATCTGTGTGCCAGGCACGCTACAGTCCCCCCCCCCTATCCTGTACACCAACCCATCTGCTCCCCAGCGCTATCCTGTGAGAGCTAATGACCACTTCCTGTTATTCATAGGGTCTTTCCTTATGGAGCTGGGACCTGATGTCCCAACAGCAAGGGAGTGGCTACTACATGCTGGGAGCTGGAGTCAGTGGGGGAGTTTAAATTCACAAGACGTTTTAGTTTGGTAATAAAATGAATGAACACTAATACACAGGAAACTGGATACTAGCACGACAATGTGATTACTTGCATTTATATTGGTTTATTTGTTTTTCCCCAATGAACAGTTCAGTGGTGGTGTTGTGCATTTGTGGAATGCAGAGAAGAAAGAAAAAAAAAATTAAGTTTGATGACAAAATGACAAATCATCCGGTCTGACTGCCCAAACAAAGTAATTATCAGGGAGTTTCAGTACAATCAGTCAAGATGTCATATTAAAACACCATTTTCAAACCATATTACTGGAAGTGATACTGGGAGTGATACTGGGAATAGGACCGGGGGTGAACCCAACCATCCCTGCTGTGAACAAGGTTCTGCGGGGGAAATGCTACTCCAGCGCACGACTGAATGCCCCCGATGTGGTGCCAAACATGGGTCCAGCTCAAAGCTTGCTGAAGCGTGCTGCACACAATCTCCAACTCTGATCTAGCTTCTTCAGAGCTCTCAGTGCCAGCTGTAGGGCACCGTGGGCTCCGGAGAGACCCACTGGCTGTGATCTAAGAAGACTTAAAGGCAGACATCAAAATACTTTAGTTGGAGGCAGTTTTGGCCTCCTTCCCTACCCTTTTCTAGTGGAGGTAATGCTCTTGATGCCAAAGATGCACTTGTTGTGCTTCGAGTGAATTTATGGATTTAAAGGGGCACTTCACTGAAAAACAACAGCGATTTATTTTGTACATAATCTCACACATATCCCATAGTTGGGGGCCTTGGGGCTATATGAGGCTAAGTTCGTGCAAATTTGTGCAAAAGCACCAAATTTGGCCCAGATGTAGCTCAGAGTATGTTCTATTGATTCAGCCAGGGCGCCCGAGCCAGCGACCACCGGGGTCGCCCTAGTGGCCAAATCAATATGGCCGCCCTACGAAAAAGGTTTCGGCTAAAACTTTTGAACCAAATGAGCTTAAAATAAAAGCTTGGTGTCTATATTATGTTTCTTGGCCATTAGAAACACATTGGAATGCTTATATTTATAATTGCGTTTGTCTGGACCCCTCATTTGCATATTTCCAAGATGGCGGTTCCCCATTACGTTTCTGTTTCAATATTGACCCATTTCGCATTTGTGTCTTGATTATGAACTCCACACAACAAGATTCAAGCAACAGCTCCTCAAATATCTGCCTGAATGGAGTGAACACCAGAAAGGGAGGGGCACATACATCACAAACAAGGAACAAGTGGCTAAGAGAGTAGCTAGAGGTCATGATTCCAACCAGATTGATCAGGATGAGGCGATTATGTTGATGAGGGCCGCCTTGGTTTTACACAAGTATTGCTTACAACCAGGCCACACATTTGAAGGCTCCTTCCCATCGACGCTCTCCAGGTGGCTAAGCTGGTCACCAACGCTAAAGCCTCCACCTGCTCCCTTGACCCCTTACCCACAGTCCTGGTCAAAGCTGGCCTACCTGACGTGTGCCCTACCATCGTGGGAATAATTAATTCCTCCCTGGAATCGGGCAGGGTACCCTCTAGCTTCAAGACAGCATCAGTCACGCCCATCCTGAAGAAGCCTGGTCTGGACCCAGATGACCTTGGGAATTACCGACCGATCTCCAACCTTCCTTTCCTAAGCAAGATCCTGGAAAGAGCAGTGGCTGCCCAACTGCACCAACACCTGTCCAACCATGAGCTCTATGAACCCTTTCAATCTGGCTTCAGGAAACACCACAGCACAGAGACTGCCCTCACCAAGGCCACCAACGACCTTCTCATTGCCACAGATTCCGGTCACATCAGCCTCCTCATCCTCCTGGATCTATCTGCAGCCTTTGACATGGTCTCCCATTCCATTCTCCTTAACCACCTCTCTGACCACCTGGGTGTTACTGGGACCGCTCTCACCTGGTTCGAGTCCTACCTCACTGACCGAAAACAGTTCATCTCCATCTGCAACTCCACCTCCACCGCTGCCCCAGTCAACCAAGGTGTGCCGCAGGGCTCCGTTCTTGGTCCACTCCTCTTCACAATCAATCGACATGCTCCCCCTTGGTCACATCATCCGGAAACATGGTCTCAATTTCCACTCCTACGCTGATGACACTCAGCTCTGCATCTCACCCTCCACTCCTCTCCCCCACAGCACCTCGTCAACTGTCTCCTTGACATCAAGGCCTGGATGTCATCCAATTTCCTGAAGCTAAATAGCAAGAAGACTGAGCTCATGGTTGTGGCCAAGCAGTCACTGGTCCGGAAGGTTGGAGATCTCCTTGAAGTGGATGGCTGCCTAATCCACCCTTCCCCAGAAGTTCGCAACCTGGGCGTCATACTGGACTCCACCCCCTTCTTTCATTCCCACATAAAAACAATAACTAAATCAGCTTTTTTTCATCTCAGGAACATTTCCAGACTCCGGCCATCTCTCCCCGACTCTGTAGCAGAGACTCTCATCCACGCTTTCGTCACCTCCCGTCTTGACTACGAGTGGCTGTAATGCAGAAAAAGGTTGATTTTGGTTGGGTCTAATCTGTGTCTAATGAATGGGTTCTTGTGTTGGGTTATGTGTTGTTTTGGAATGTGTTTGTCTAGTGGTTATGAAGAGTATTAGAGTATGAGTGTATGGAATGTTGTGCTGTTTTTGAGCACGTTTTAGTTTGCTCTGAGATGTCTTTGTTGTTTTATTGATATTTGTTGTTTTATTGATATTTGTTATTGTTGTCTTTGTTGTCTTTGTTGTTTTATTGATATTTGTTGTTTTATTGATATTTGTTTTTGTTCTATATTAGAAAATTTGGCATACATATTTGGTTGTATGTCTGATTTTAATTGGTTTAATGTTCTATAATTGTTTGTATATTTTATTGGTGTTTTATTGATATTTGTTTTGTTTTTATGTTGTTTATTGATTATTCTTGTTTAATTTTATATGTTTGGATCCAGACCCCAGGAAGAATAGTCGCTGCTGAGGCAGTGACTAATGGGGATCTGAAATAAAGAAATAAAGAAATAAATTGACTATGCTAACTCTGTCCTAATAGGGCTACCCAGCAATGCCCTGAACAGGTTACAATATGTGCAAAATTCTGCTGCCAGGGTTCTCACCCGCACCAAGTCCTGGCACCACATCACCCCCACCCTCATCCACCTCCACTGGCTTCCAGTCAAGTCCTGCATCAATTTCAAGATCCTCCTCATCACCTACAAAGCCCTTCACTCCCTCTGGCCCCCCGGTACCTAGCTGACCTCCTCCATCCCGCCCCAGAGGCTGCCTCCCTTGCCCCCCGGTACCTAGCGGACCTCCTCCATGCCGCCCCAGAGGCTGCCTCCCTGGCCCCCCGGTACCTAGCGGACCTCCTCCATGCCGCCCCAGAGGCTGCCTCCCTGGCCCCCCGGTACCTAGCGGACCTCCTCCATCCCTACATCCCGCCCCAGAGGCTGCGGTCCTCTGACTCCTGTCTCCTCTCCATCCCCACCACCAACATGCAGACTGTTGGTCCCAGAGCCTTCTCTGTGGCCGCACCCACCCTCTGGAACTCACTCCCTCCAAACATCAGTAATGCTACATCCCTGCACTCCTTCAAATCCCAACTCAAAACCCACCTCTTCACCAAATTTGTAAATGACTGCCTGATTTCCTTTTTTTCATTTTCTTTCTTTCCTTTTGATTATTATTTTGTTGTTACGTTGTTTCCTGTTCCCTCCCTTAGCTGCCCCCTCCTGTTAAGCGCCTTGGGTCTCCTGAAAGGTGCTATATAAATTTAAGATATTATTATTATTATTATTAACTGTCTCACAACATGTTGCCGAACCCTTACGAGTGTTCAATGATATCGTCCTCCAGAGTCCAGCACTCCTCAAACCCTGTACAGCTAATACAGAAGATGCCAACCTGAAACCGAGAATGAGAATAGCAAGTCTCCCAATGTTAGAAGTACAAGTCATTGTTCTTCCTACTAATCTCCGTCAGGATGTCTTCACCTATGATGTTGACAATCTCGATGGGTACAGCAAAGGGAACTACTCACATTACGAGTTCCATGGAACTGCACTAAGTGCTACAAATCATCTCTCATGACCATCTAGGACTTGAGCGTCCTCCTATAAAAGTTGACACTGAAGATTTATCCACACCCAAACTTCCAGACTCATATACAATTGTTAAGCCAGCGTAACTCAATGAATATATATAATATAATTAGGGATTATCGGGCCGATATCAGCAATTATGCCGTCATCCCGATAAACCCGATACAATTATTGATAGCTCCGATAATATATAATAATTTTTTGGTTTAAAAAAAGTGCGGTGTGGGTGGATTGGGATGAAGGGCGTTTGTTTTTACTGTAGGCTCCTCCTGTTTTGCCAGTACTGTGGTACGACGATAGCGTGTGGTTTAGGAAGAGGGAGTTTTTCACAAATCCAGCGCTCCCTTTCTCATGCCTGGCTGTGATGTAGTCACGTAACAGTTCGCTTTGTAACAAATGCAGAAGTTCCACGAGGAGGGAAAAGGGCAACAAGCTATAACACATCCAACATAATAAGTCACCTGAAACATCACAACCGCTACGATGGTGTGTTAAAAGCCTACGACGACGTGCGAGCAGCTAAAGCTGCTGTGAATCCAAAGCCAGCTGCAAAGGAACCGGCGGGGCTTGTATTGACGCGGCGTTTGCAAAATTAAAGAAGTTTGACAGAGATGACCCAAGGGCTCAAGCGATCCCTAACCTGATCACGGAAATGATGGCACTTGACGACCAGCCCTTTTCCCTTGTTGAAGACAAAGGATTCTGTTGGCTACTTCGTCATTTAGAGCCTAGGTACTTAATTCCAAGCCGCCATTACTTTGCAGCGGAGAGTTTACAAGCCAAGTTATTGACGGATTGTGAATTTTGTGATTCAAATTATATTTATTTGGAAAAATAAATATGGTCACTTTATTTGAAGAGTCAAAACTGTTGTCTTGGCTTTGTTTTGTTCATAGTAGTAACGCTCATGTCATGATAAATCTGGTTAGGTCAAAACTACAGGAATACAAATTTTTTTAATAATACAATAAATATATATATATATATTATCGGTTATCGGTATCGACCTTGAGAAGCAGAAAGTTATCGGTATCGATATCGGGGTCAAAAAATCAATATCGTACACCCCTAAATATAATATAGATATATTGGCACCCAGAAGTGGCAGTGGTCCTGTGCAACCATTGCATGATCTTGTGCGTGGAGCCAAAGTGAAAGATGAGAGTTGGTTGATGCATGGGAAAAGAGTTCTCGATCAGGAGACACTAGGTGAAGATGATGTTATTACATGGTCAGGTTATAACTCGCAGCTTATGAATGATGACACAGTGAAACCTCATGCAGAGATAGGAGTGTACCCCTTATTCCCAGATAAAGCAACATCTGCATCCATGATGAAGCATGCAATGGAGCTAGCACAGAAAGGCACATCATTCCTGAATCCTGGCCAGATTGCTGTCCTTGGTGCTGATCAACCATTGTATGCTATAGCTAAGCAGCTCCAATGGCAATATCCTGCGACACTTGGTGAAGATAAGTTGGTTGTAATGATGGGAGCATTGCATATCGAAGACAAAGCTCACCTTATGGCGGGCAAGCTGCTCCGTGATTCAGGTTGGACCACGTCCTTACCCAGGCACAGGTCTTGACTACAGGATGAGCTCAGTCTGCCCTCAAGGAGCACCATATTCGTTATGTCCATCAAGTCACTCTCATGTCCCTTCATATTCTCAAGCAGAACTCTGCTTATTGTGTGGATGTTCTTGGCCCATCTGAAACATTCAACATGTGGGACAAACAATCTCAAGTGGAGTCTCCATAGTTCAAGTACTGGTCTAGCATCATGGAGCTAGAGTTACTGTTCTGTCGATTCGTTCGGTCACTCCGAGAAGGACACTTCAAGCTGTACATTCAAGTGTGTGATGAGCTCTGTGCTTGGTTTCACATGATGGATCACACAAACTATGCTCGCTGGTTACCCGTCAATGTTAGAGACATGTTTGAGCTGCCTGAAAGAAATCCTGCCATTTATGAAGAGTTCATGAAGGGGAAGTTCGTAGTGCAGTGGTCAGAACGAAAGTTCAGCTTGATTGCAAAAGATCAATCCCATGAGCAATCAAACAAAATCCTGCAGTCCTGTGGTGGAGCAGCTAGACTCTATGAAAGCCCTGAAGCCCTCACACTCTTCATGCTTGCAGGGCCTGACTGCACCAGGTTGGTGTAAGAGTTTGAAGCTGTGTATAACAGCAGCACATCATCGTCAACATCTCATCACAAAGAGGCAAATAGCTTGCAGGTCATGTTCAGGAAAGATGTCAAATCCTTCAGAGGTTATGGAGACCCACAGAAATCCATTTCTACCAAATAATGACCTTGTAGCACTCGACACACAATACATTATGGCAGTGTTTCTCAAAGTGGGGGGCGCGCCCCCCAGGGGGGGCGCAGAGGCATGACAGGGGGGGCCTTGAGATTTATATTAAAAAAAAAAAAAAAAAAAATTGGATTACAGAAAATTATCACTAAAGTGCTATCTGTTGCAGCTGCACTGTTCTCCATGAAAATACCATATTTGGATAAGTTTGACCATTTTTCAAAATCTGAAAATCATTATTTAATAAAACACAGAAAAGGATCACCAAGTTACTCTCGATAAAAAAAAACTTTACAGACAACATTGAGACAAAGCTTCCCGACACATCTCCATCCAAACTCTTGGAAGAACTCATTGAAATATCATCTAATGCCACCTGGAGAGCTAGTTTCAGAGTGTGGTGCTGAGTACCAAGTATCTCATGATGCAGCAGTTAAGGTGTTGATACCATTCAGCACCACATATCTGTGTGAAGCTGGCTTTTCATCCATGACAGCTCTGAAAACAAAATATAGGGCCAAGTTGAGCCTTGAGGATGACATGCGTGTTGCCTTGTCAAAGACTGACAGCAATAAAGACTGTTTGCTTATTTCCTATGTTCGCTTTGTAAATTCCCAGTCACTGAGTGAAGATCTGCTGTTTTGCAAATAATATTATAACATATTATGTCAAAAACAGAGCGACAGCTGATGAGCTCTTAAAAATTATTGACAGTTACCTGACAGAACATGGACTGAAATGGGAGAACTGTGTGGGCTTTTGCTCTGACGGTGCGCAGGCCATGGCAGGGAAAAGGAGGGGGCTACAGGCGCTCATCAAGGGGGTCTCGCCAAACGTGCAATGGACGCACTGTAAATTCACAGAGAGGCGCTAGCGTCAAGACAGCTTAGCCCTGAGCTGAATGAGGTTTTGACAGAAGTTATAAACGTGGTAAATTTAATCAAAACCCGACCCCTGAAAGCGTGCCTGTTCTCTGCGCTGTGTGAGGAGATGGGAGCTGACCATTCTGCAGTGCTGTTTCACAGCGAGGCAAGGTGGCTCTCGCGAGGGAAGGTGTTGTCAATTTGAATGGGTCACGATATTGGTGTTATTTCAATCAATTTAAACATGGCCCATTTCATGACTATTTTGTTGGGGCGAGGGGGGGGGGGGGGGGGGGGGCCCAAGATATTTTGGTCCGCCAAAGGGGGGCCTGACAGAAAAAGTTTGAGAAGCACTGCATTATGGAAACAGCAGTGGCTGAATCACTTGCAAGGGTTCACGAAGTTGGCATAGCCTTTTTACTGGAACCAGGCGACCTCTGTCCAGCTAAATATCCCAGAGTTCAGTACATGGTGGTACAGAGCTGGTACTGGGACTCCACGACCAAGACTTGGGAACCTTACTGGACTCATCTTGCAGATGCCAGTAAAGCCTGCACCATTCTCCTCCACTGTGGCTGCAAAAATTCATGTAGAGGGTGCTGCAAAGCTGGAGTCCATTGCACCTCAATATGTGGCTGTCAGGGTGCCTGTACCAACAATGAGGGTCGAGACTACAATGAGACGACAATAAGTAATATGGTTGTGTGATTATGATATAAAAATAGTCACCTACAGCTTCTATCCACAATCACTCACCCTGGTAAATAAAAAGGACTGAGCACATCCATCCCCATAAACTTATATCTATAGACTGAGCACCTTGATGTGGTATGTGGATTGTCATTTTGGGCTAATGTAGGGTATGATTCTGTATTGTTTGTGTATTGTGCAGTATTTATTGTTGTTCTGTCATGTTTTCGCCTTTGTTGTTGTTGTTACGCCTGACAACCAATTGTTGTTTAGGTTTATTTTACATTATAAATATTGCCTGGCAATCAACGTGTCTGATTCTGATTCTGATATAATTATATGTTATACAGAATTTCACTTTTATAGACAGAAAAAACAAAAGTTCTGGTAAAACCATCTCGCCATCTTGGAAATATGCAAATGAGGGGTCCAGACACACCCAATTGTAAAGATAAGCATTCCAATGTGTTTCTAATAGTCAACAGACATAAAATAGACACCAAGTTTGTATTTCTAGTTAATTTGGTTCAAAAGTTATAGCCAAGACCTTTTTCGGACAGCGGCCATATTGTTTTGGCCACCAGGGTGGCCCCGGGGGTCGCCGGCTCGGGCGCCCTGGCTGAATCAATTGAGCATACTCTGGGCTATATCTGGGCCAAATTTGGTGCTTTTGCACAAATTTGCACGAAAATATCCCTAAGGCCCCCAACTACCAAGACTCTAAACTGTTTTGCACACGTTCATTTAGTTTGACAGTTATTGAGAGAGGTAACGAGTTTGAATATCTCCTCTTGTGATGTCATCAGAGAACACTGAATCCTTGGGTTGTGTTAATTACAGCTCAATGAAACGATGTAGATATAAAAATAGCAATCCCTATTGCAATCCGTATCCATCTACATCATTTCACGGTGGTGTAATGAACGCAACCCAAGGATTCAGATGGATGATATCACAGGGGATATTCAAACTCATTAACTCTCAATAACTGTCTAACTAAATAAATATGTGCAAAACAGACTTGGAATATGTGTGAGATTACGTGCAAAATAAATCTGCGTTGTTCTTCGGTGGAGTGCCCCTTTAACACTTTCACTGCCACACACGGGATATCTCGGGTTTCCGATAGTTATGTTGAAAGCCACTCACGAGATTTCTCGGATTTTTATTTATTTATTCTTTTTAGCGATCTGAAATCATATTGCATCACGCGAGCCTACCCGAGTATACCCGAGCGCCGCCGGCGATCATATGTGGAAAAAAGCGCCCCCTATCGTCTCCCAGATGACATAAGGGATTTTGGAATGGACTCAATGAAAATGGATGGGGAAAAAAATCCGGTACTCCACATTTTCCAGTCCACTGATCCAGCCGGGGTTACCACAGTTCATTCTGGAGCCTCTCAGCCCCGCGGAATCATGTGTACTACTGTATCACGTTGGATCCATACTAGGAATGCTCGATATTGGCTTTTTTACCGATACCGATATTCCGATATTGTCCAACTCTTAATTTCCGATACCGATATCAACCGATATCAACCGATACCGATATATGCAGGGTTTCCCCGTCCAAAAAACAGAATAATTTCAGGTAACTAATAATTTCACTGGATATATATATATAACAAATATTGTTATTGTTTTTTTTTGTATTTAAACCGATACCGATATTTTCCGATATCACATTTTACTGCCGATATCGGCCGATAATATCGGACATCCCTAATCCATACACTTATCGATTTTTTCGAATGGTGATCAGGAATTGGAATATACCAGTTGGATACCATCTGATGTCAGGTAAGGAATCTATGTTATCAGTGTTAGGATAATCAGACAAATTTTGATGAAGATATAGGCTGTTTTGTGAAATGGGCTCTTTCGGTTTCACTGTCCAAGAGGAAATGAACACAGCGATTATCCGTGCGCGGCTCGAATGTGCTTGCGTGCACGTATAATATTGATCATCTAGCGTTTATTTGAAAACGATTCATAAATAGGCCAACGAATATCAACGTTCTGGAATATTCCAGTAAAAGACGATTATCATAGAATGGTCTAGAATGAACAGTTTTTTTACCTCAAAACGGGTGCTTTTCAAAATGCTCTTAAACGGAAATGAAGCGATAAAAAACCAATCTGCCTTGACAGCACTGACTGGAAAAGGATTATTTGATAAGCGACGGGCAGATTAGACACATAGCCATAATTTAAAACATAGATTAGGCGATATTAAGCATATCATTGGCGCCGATGGTGGCATTGAAGCGCTACCTCTGGCGCCACCTCGTGGCATTCAAAGTGTTAAGGGTGGATTTATTTTAGGATACAAAATAAAACGTGACCGTGTTTGGTTTTCAATTGACTACAATTAGGGATCTTTTTTGGGGGAGGGGGGCTGTTGGTAAACACATTAAGAAGATGTATCCGCCCCCCCCCCAGAGAGTAAGAGTGGATTTATCATCATGCTTATATCTATCTATCTAGGTCGTCCTCGGACGGGCCCTCCATCGGTGCTTCCAGTCATCCCGATCCTCCATGCATCTGGCTAGCTCGCCGGTGCTTTCTGTTCCCGCATCTCTCCTGAGTACGTCCACGTAGGTTAATGTGGGACGTCCTCGTGATCGATGCCCGTGTGTTGGTTCCCACAGCACAAGTTTGCTGGTTGGCATCTCATGGTGTCTCTGGCAGTGACCTGCCAGCCTCATTCTCCTGACTGCCACTTTATCGCTCACCTTTAGCACCCCCCCATACAAGATTGCATTAGTGACATGCTCATCCCTGTTGATGTTGAGCACCACGCGCATCATTCTGGTGTAGCACCCATCCAAGGACTTCTGCAGGGTGGGCTTCAAGGTCCAGCATTCACTGCCATACAAAAGGACAGACTCAACTGTTGCATGAAAGAAGTTGAGCTTGATTTGACGGGGGAGGTTGGATTTCCACACACTGGTCATGCCGTTCAGAGCCCTCCACGCAAGCGCCTTCCTCATCTCATCTTGGAACAGGGGGCCAAAGCTTCAAACCATGAAAAACCACAAGAGGATCATGGGACCTTGATCAACCGAGAGCGCTGCAGATAGGCGGCATAAATAAACATGACATCATCACCTCGACCGCGCCATCCGATTCAGATGTTAACAAGGATTTGTCGAGGTTCCAAACGTACCGCAAGGTTTTCGAGAGTGAGTAATGGGGACGATGATGTGCTTTTCCCTTCGGAGAATTAGGAAAAACCCTGACATGGACGAGTCTAGATGGCAGACAGGAGGAGGAAGAGGAAGAGGAAGAGGAAGAGAGACTCTCAAGTACTACAAAGACAGGGTTATACTGTAGGATTCTCTGTGTACTCTCTCTACTGTACTACAAACTAAAGACCGGTTCATACCGTAGGATTATCTGTGTACTCTCTCTACTGTACTACAAAGACAGGGTTATACTGTAGAATTATCTATGTACTCTCTATTGTACTACAAAGACAGGGTTATACTGTAGGATTATCTGTGTACTCTCTACTGTACTACAGAGACAGGATTATACTGTGTAGGGTTCTCTTAAACTGCTCGTAAACTTTATATTTATGTGTTTCTGACAATATTTTAAGTGGGAACTGCTGAATCTGGTTTAATTTTAGAACTATATCACCCAGTTTGACAGTTTGGTTCAGGTTTTGTGAGTCACACACTGGCGGGCCTCATTTGTGCATTTTCTTTTTCTTTTACTTTATGCAAATTAAGACCGGCATATGCAGGGCAACCTAGCAGCAACACTACCACAACACTACCACAACCCTCCTCCTCCTGCTCTCCAAAGGAATGAATAGAAAGAGTTGAGAGGCCAGCCGTTTGCCAGACCTGGTGGACATGTAAGATACAGTATAACACTCTGTAGCTCAGAAATGATTTGTAAGTTGTAACATACCACAATATATGAAACGACAGTCTTGGTGTACAACTACATAAACACACTGTATATATATATATATATATGCAGAGAAGAAAGAAAAAAACATGTTTGATGACAAATTTGAAATCATTCGGTCTAACTGCCCAAACAAAGTAATACATTTTTTTTATTAATTAAATTAAATTCATTCAATTCCAAACTTTTGTAGCAGACCTTGAAACACTGAACAAGATGTCCCAAGAACAGACGGGAAAAGGTCTGTCTGTCTGTCTCTCTGTCTCTCTCTATGGGAGGCTGGACTGGCTAAGCCCTGGATTTGCCATCAATGCCACTCCAAAATCCTCTCCTCCCCCCCCCCCCCCCCCCTCATCCACACTCCTCTCTTCCTCCTCCTCTTGGCAGGCGTACTGGGAAACAAGTTATCTACTGTATAAAGAGTCATATTATACTTTATCTACTGTACTACATTTGTATCCAGTAATTGGACGATGTGTCACAGCCCACAGTCCACTGACTAAATTCACCCCATGAAGAAGAAGAAAAAGAGGAGCATTTGATGAGGGACTCTTTTGGTACAATAGTCCAGTTGTGTCCAGTACCTTCCTCCGCCAGGCGTTCTCTGCGTCGTGGAGCTGGTTGAAGCGGTCAGCCAGTGACTTCTGGCCCAGCTCGGTGGTCTTGGGCTTCTTTAGCTTGCTCCTCCAGTCCTCCTCTCCGCTGTTCAACTCTGTCAGGCTGGAGGAAGAGGAGGCGCAGGGAACGGACATGCAGTCGAGTCAAAGGGGAGCTGCGTTTCTCTTCAATACATTACTATGCTATTTAGTGCCTTATGCCTGGTACCAATAATATGAATAATGGGTGTCTCCAGGGGGAATCAGTACCTCGCTCTACACACTGAGCTACACAGGGAATGGAACCCCTAACCCTGACAGCCTTGCTCTACCCACTGAGCTACACAGGACAATTTATAGTTAACAGGTAAAAAGAGAGAGCAAATAAAAGAGAAACAAGGACACACAGTGTCATAGATGTGAAGCGCATTTCCCGTGAGCTTAGGGGCAAAGCGGCTAACCGGTGGTGGGTGGGTGGGTGGGTGGGTGGGTGGGTGGGTGGGTGGGTGGGTGGGTGGGTGGGTGGGTGGGTGGGTGGGTGGGTGGGTGGGTGGGTGGGTGGGTGGGTGAGTGAGTGAGTGAGTGAGTGAGTGAGTGAGTGAGTGAGTGAGTGAGTGAGTGAGTGAGTGAGTGAGTGAGTGAGTGAGTGAGTGAGTGAGTGAGTGAGTGAGTGAGTGAGTGAGTGAGTGAATGAGTTTGTGACATTGTCGGTCAAAAGTTTGCCTCCTGTTTATCTCATTGCATTTACTGAACAAGGGTCAGACTCCAGGGGGAACAAGTGCTTCATCACCGTCTACCCTCATCATCATCAGTGTGTAATACACATGGCAGAGATTACAAAGAGTCTGGTTGCAATATAGTCTCCAACTCTCCATCGTTAGCAAGTTCATCTCTGGGCTATAAGGGCAACACATATCGTCCTGGGTTACTGTTGCCACAAACAGCAACCTTATTGATTCTAACAACTGTACCAATTCTGACTTGTTTTTCAACAAACCTGCGAGTTACTATGACGACCTGACCAACATAGCAGCACACAGCTATTATACTGTGTAGACTATAGATTACTATAGATTAGGATCTACTGAAGCACTGGTGTTGAAGATAAATCAAAGGTTTTCCACCAATAGCCACAGTGTTTGAGCCCAGAACCACTGGTTAATGTGGACAGTGTTGTTGATACTACTGTCAGCTAGTTCCTTCCATGTCCTGTTTGTTGTTAACAAATTACTGTTATGTGAAGAGCGCACGTGAAGAGGCGTTAATAGGAGAAAGGTTCCTCACCGCTGTTTGAGCGTGGAGCCTACGCCTCCGTCCAGGCCGCTCTCCAGCTCCTCTCCGTCCTCCGACACGGAGGGCGTCTTCTCCAGCGAGGGCGTCTCCTCCAGACTCTCATCGGGTGAGGGGGTCCGCACCTCCTCTAGGCTCCCCTCGCCATTGCCGCCGACCCCCCTGTGACCTCTGGGAGTGCTGAAGTTCCCTCTGTCGACGCTGTCCTCCAGCTGTATCTCTTCTTCTTCTTCTTCTTCTTCCTCCTCTTCATAGAACTCCTCCTCCTCTTCTTCTTCTTCATCCTCGTCCTCCACCTCCTCCTCCTCCTCCTCACTCTCCTGGTGGCTGAGGGTGACGCTGGCCTGTCGGACCGGCCCGCTCCGCTCGGGCTCCTCGCTTTGGTCCGACTCCATGCTGGTGGAGCGGCTTTTCTTCAGGATGCCCTTGATGCCGCGCGGCTCCGAGTCCTGGCGCTGGAGCAGGGAGGCGGGCTGGGCGGGAGGAGATGGCGAGGAGGGAGGAGGAGAGGAATCTCTGTCCGGGCCGAGAGGGGGAGCTTTGTTGGAGGAGAGCTGGAGAGAGAGAGGAGAGGAGAGAGAGCACGAGACAGAGAGAGAGCGCGAGAGAGAGAAAGAGAGAGGGAGAGAGAGAGAGAGCGGGAGAGATGGCAGGAATGAGTGAGGGAGAGGGAGTGAGGGTGGGAGAGATATAGAGAAAGAGAGAGAGATAGAGTGAGTAAGGGATATAGAGAAAGAGAGAGATAGATAGATAGAGAGAGAGGGAGGGAGAGAGAGATATAGAGAGAAAGAAAGAAAGAAATTACTTGAGTACCAGCAGACTTATTTCAAAGTCATGCCTTCTATCATTTTCAGTTCCAGCACTGGGTCGTATGCAGGTCATTTATACCCTTTAGCATTCAGTCACAGTCACCATCAATATTCATGAACAAATCCCAAAGTCACGAAACTGAGGACAAAGGCTTGAACCTGCGAAGTCATGGATATGAAATCTTACCTCAGTGAACTTCAACGTTTGCCAAAAGCCCATCATAGTTGCAAAGCTGCTCGAAACAGATAATGTCCCACAGCAAACATGTTTGCTTCCAAACTAACTGCATTTAGAAACGGCAAGTCCTTGAGGGCTCGACTAGCAGGCCATACATTAATCTATAGGCTCCAGTAATGAGTGGATATTAGACACGTAGAGTTTAAGCTGGTAATGCTACAGTAGCTCTAATATAGTTCCCACACAAAGGTTTAACCTCTTAACGTCCGGGCCGTCGCACATCGCAGCACATTTGCCCTCGTTTGACGGCGTCCCGCTGTTTTAGTGTCTCTGAACCAATACATTGGATGAAAGCTAAGATTGACATCCTACTTGACCTATTATGTGCTTCCAATTTCCAGCTAATACCTCTTAGCTGAAACCTGTAAGAGGCATCTGTTTGCAAAATAATTCAGGGGGAAAAAATGTATTAATATTAAAGTAGCACTCAGAGTGATGATTCCTGTTGTGGAAGAAGATTCTGAATGTTACCTTTTAAAGACCAGACTCATGCATGTGCTATAAATGGTTCAAGAATAGCTTTCAATTAACTTTGGGTGTGCAATCGACAGGCACACACACTGGACACACACACACTCACACATAGTAGTATAATAATATATATACTAGGGATGGGCGTTATTTTTTTATTTTTTTATTTGGTTATCACCAAATACATACACCAAAGGTGTTTGTTTGTGCCAATGAAACAGAGAACTATACTACTCTACTACTAGGAGTCTTACTACTCCTACTGTTGATGGAGTGAATGCATTCCAACACAATGACCCTGTGCTACTCTCACATGTTGGCGTGTGTGTGAGTGTGTGAGTGTGTGAGTGTGTGTGTGTGTGTGTGTGTGTGTGTGTGTGTGTGTGTGTGTGTGTGTGTGTGTGTGTGTGTGTGTGTGTGTGTGTGTGTGTGTGTGTGTGTGTGTGTGTGTGTATGTGTGTGTGTGTGTGTGTGTGTGTGAGGGGGGGGGGGGGGGGGTTCTGGTGGTGATAAAATGAGGGGGTAGGAGAATGAGAGCTGAGATCAACGAGACACAGAGAGACAAGGAGGACTCAGTCTGGTCATAGAGAACCAAAGACCAGAGGTGAAAGGAGGATGAAGTGTGAAAGCCAAACAGACTGAGTCAGGGGAGAGATATGGACACAGCAGAGCAGAGCAGCGGTCATCATTCAGCCTAGTTGTATCCATGACAGTCAGGGTTTGCCAACCAGCAGAGCAGGGGTCATCATTCATCCTAGTTGTATCCATGACAGTCAGGGTTAATAACCATAACCCTCCCATTTTCAGTAGAAGTTGGGGTGGAGTTAGTTTTGGTTATTTGACCAGGGTGTTCAGTCCCACTACCTCTATACATGCTTTCAAAATGTGTTTGTGTTTATCATTCATGGACACATTTCACCATGATTTCTCTATTATGTTTTCAGGTAATCATCCTGGTCCTCGCGGCTAGGCTTGTTTTTATTCTACACGTTCCCAGCAGCGAGACCTCCTGTGCTGAATGTGTAGAGGAGGAACACTGGAAGAGCTCTCTCTGTGAGGGCAGAGCTGAGAGGAAGAGGAGGAACACTGGAAGAGCTCTCTCTGTGAGGGCAGAGCTGAGAAGAAGAGGAGGAACACTGGAAGAGCTCTCTCTGTGAGGGCAGAGCTGAGAGGAAGAGGAGGAACACTGGAAGAGCTCTCTCTGTGAGGGCAGAGCTGAGAGGAAGAGGAGGAACACTGGAAGAGCTCTCTCTGTGAGGGCAGAGCTGAGAGGAAGAGGAGGAACACTGGAAGAGCTCTCTCTGTGAGGGCAGAGCTGAGAGGAAGAGGAGGAACACTGGAAGAGCTCTCTCTGTGAGGGCAGAGCTGAGAGGAAGAGGAGGAACACTGGAAGAGCTCTCTCTGTGAGGGCAGAGCTGAGAAGAAGGCAGGGGAGAAGGGCTTTGAATGTGGAGGGAGGGAGGGAGGGAGGGAGGGAGGGAGGGAGGGAGGGAGGGAGGGAGGGAGGGAGGGAGGGAGGGGTTAAGAAAGGTGATGTCAGCTGGGAGTGAAAGTGCAGTGTTGACCAGGTGGTCTGCTTTAGTGAGAAACACCAGGCTCCTGCCGAGAATGTGTGTGTGTGTGTGTGTGTGTGTGTGTGTGTGTGTGTGTGTGTGTGTGTGTGTGTGTGTGTGTGTGCGTGCGTGCGTGCGTGCGTGCGTGCGTGCGTGCGTGCGCGTGTGTCCTTGTATCCGTGTGTGAGCATGCGTGTGTGTGTGTGGGCATGAGAGACGGTTTGAGTTTTGAACATAAGTAGCAACAAGTCTTTAACCAGACGAGGACTCGTTTAAGGTTCAGTGTTAAGGGCTTAAGTAAGCTTTAAGCATGTAGAGTTAAGGTTTGGATGAAGAGCTCGGATTTGAATGTACTCAATTAGACGGTGGGCCGAAGGTCTCTAGAGGCTTCCGTTAATGAAATGATTGATCTGGTTAAACAGACTATATGTTATTGTAATATGAACTACATAATATACTATAATAACACATTTCCGTTTGTTGGCAACGGTTGTTTGGTCATATCTTTATGAAATTAATGTGTTGATAAGATAAAAACTACCTACGTTTGTGAAAAGGGGCGTTGCTGCGGAACCAATCAAAATGCGTTACAACGTCAGGTGACTTGATTTCTCCCAATGACATTCCTCAAGCTCCGGAAACTAGGAAGTAAATTTGCGACTCGTCTGTTGACAACACTGGATTTAGCTCTGCATCGGTAAGCTCTCAATACTCATATACATTACTATTGAAATGCATTTTTACTTAACTCTACAGCATTATTCAAACGTGATAGGAAGTTATGAGTCATCAGCTGTTTATATGCATCTGTTTTGACTTCCGATTACACATTGGAAAATATTGTAGCCAGCTCACAGACTAACGTTACGTTAGCATTTTAACTTTCTCAGATAGCAATCTAACATTACGTTAGTGTAAATCAAACAACTCTAACCCAATACTAATAATAGTAACTTGTTTCACATTCTTGCTGTGTGTTACACTATGGTATAGCGGTATGTGTTGTTGCCTGTGACGTTGTACTGCTACATCTATTTATGACATACCAGATTTGTAAATACAGTACTGTTTGTCACAAGACGTTGTCACAACAGTTACATATGTACAAAATATACTGTCTCATAAATATACTCTTCCAATATATAAATATACATATAAATATATTGTTTTAGATGCTGTTGTCACTATGAATTACAAATGGGGGGCCCTGATGTAAACAAGACAAACGTCTTTCTCTGGTCTGCATCCCCTTAACAATAGTTTGATATTGGATGGTCCCTGTGCTGTTGTTTACAGTCTATCTGTATGTCATGTATGTAATATGTTATAATGAATTGAAAATGGGGGACCCTGATGTAAACAAGATGAAAGTCTTTCTCTGGTCTGCATCCCATTAACAATTGTGTGTATTGAGCTGTACTGTACTGTACCCATTCTGCAATCTGTTAATATGATGAATAACGTTATCTATTGTAGTAACAATGTTCCAAAATGTATTGATTGTTTTTCTGTTTCCCCAGATGCTCAACCCTGGACCACACGACAGATATATTCTAGGCCTAATTAACCCTAGCCTGAGGGTTCTATAGTAATCAATCATGCAAGCTCAAAGATTGAGCTCTTGAGGTGACTGCTCTATATCAAGAACCATTATCAGAGTGGCAACTGCAGGACCTGTATTTCCCAAAACAATGAATATCATGATTGAATGAGAGGCCATGGTAAACAGCACAGTGAATAAACAATGTGCAGTCCCCTTATATATTGTTCTGGATAGAAGTGGGGCCAGGCTAATCTGCAAGAGCTCAACTTTTGAACAAGGATGGTCATCCTCTCACATAAGCTGTCCGGGGACGACTCACACAGCTCTCTACTCTCTGGGCCCTGGACTGGACACCCCTCCACTGTACTAGTTACACATTACACACATACAAATGACAATAACACTATGTAACAACCATCAAATGCACTCACAGCACACACATCCACAAGCACACACTCACTATTAAACAAACAACTGAGTGCAGCACCCACTTTAGAACACCTAAACACACTTTATATTTATTGGCAAAGAATTTGCACTACAACCCATACCTCATTACACCTTACTGTAAATTGTACCTCATCCCATTTCTGCATTGTACTGTATAGTATATTGTATTGTAACTCAGTTACTTTTCTACTCTGCATTGTACATTGTATGTATATATTGAACACTTGTCTACGTACTTGACTTCTATTTTATACTTATCTATTTTTATCTAGCACAATCTCTGGAGCAAAACAGAAAGAAGCATTTTATATAAAAGTATTCTGTACTTCTGTATGACAACTAATAAAGAAACTTGAACATCAAAAAATCTACATTCTGTTCTCTATGCCAGGCTAGATCTGACCTTGACTCATGTTACAGGATTAATACACTTTATACACAAATTGCATATAGCATTCTCTTTGGTAGCATTCATTCTGTGTTTATTGTGTCATACTGGGGAATAATATTAATATTATTATGTCCTATTGGGGACATAATTTAAAATTCTGAGCAATTCAATCGTTTTTTTTATGGAGAGGACGTCTGACATTAATTGAAAACTGTATTAACAGATTGCAGAATGGGTACAATACAGTACAGCTCAATACACACAATTGTTAAGGGGATGCAGACCAGAGAAAGACTTTCATCTTGTTTACATCAGGGTCCCCCATTTTCAATTCATCATAACATATATGACATACATGACATACAGATACAGTAGGCCTACTGCTACATCTATACATTTAATTATGACATACCAGATTTGCAAATACAGTACTGTTTATGATACAAAGAGTCCAGAAAATTATCAAACAATTGCAGATGGGATGCAGACCAGAGAAAGACGTTTGTCTTGTTTACATCAGGGTCCCCCATTTGTAATTCATAGTGACAACAGCATCTAAAACAATATATTTATATGTATATTTATATATTGGAAGAGTATATTTATGAGACAGTATATTTGCAGTCCAGAGAAAGACTTTCGTGAGAGACCAACAAAGTGAGGTATGTAAAAACTTGGAATCAAATTGTGGTCGTAGATCTAACGTTAATATCACGTTAACAATCTAATGGCTAGAAAGCTCACCTGACGTCGATATGGCTTAATACAGTGCGAAATACAATCTTATAGTAAGAAACAAAACACAAGTTGAACATAGTTTTGAACGTTTTATTACAATAGTATTTAGGTCGGACCGTCGGATCCAACGTTAATATCACGTTAACCATCTAAAGCTCATCTGTGACGTCGGTATGGCTTGATACAGTGCGAAATACAATCTTATATAGTAACAAAACAATACACAAATTGAACATAGTTTTGAACGTTTTATTACAATAGTATTTACTGTCTCATGTTGCGATGTATAATACAGCTAGCGTTCCAGTCAGATTCTCTGTTGTTCTTGTTGACAATTTTGGGGTCCGTACTTCCCGTTTCTGTATCCTGATTGGTTTATCAGCTAGAGGTGTCGCAAGATATGCATGAGCAAACATTGAATCTAAATGTAAGATTACGAACACCGATGACCAACAGACGGCTGGCCAACAAACGTATTTTGACTCAACATAATAACTAGATATTACACACAAAGAATTGTGTAGTCTGCCAACATGGATCAATCAAGTTCACTTTAGACTGACTCGGCCTCCCCTCTAAATGGAACTATATAGATCTGCCCCCTCTGTTGATTCCTTTAAGTCCAGGCTCAAAACATACTTTTATTCTCTAGTCTGAGTCTCTGTTGATTCCTTTAAGTGCAGGCTCAAAACACACTTTAGTCTCTAGTAGGGGTGTAACGGTACACAGAAGCCACGGTTTGGTATGTACCTCGGTTTTGGGGTCACGGTTCGGTACAACAGGGAAGAAATATTTATAATTATTATTATATATTTATAATTATTATTATAATTAAATATAATTATTTTCTATTAAGTTATACTTAGTTCCCCATAGGCTTGCCGTGGTAATCAATGATACCGGTGTCATTCTGTGTTCAGGAATCCACTGAGTAAATTAATTGCCTACTGCCCCCATCCCCACCGCCCACGGTGTAGCTTGTTAAGTTTCAGTTTCACTTCTAGAGTAGATTTAACTTCACGTGAAGCAGAGAAAGAAGACTCTAGAGAAGAGGTGACATGTTACACAATAATGCCAGAGGATTTATTAATATTTTGGATTTAAACACTGTAGCATCTCAACTGGAGAGGAGCTCAGATAATCAGTCCGGAAAAGTATTTAGTGCGTATTTTTTTTTCTCGGATCAGCTGTGAGGGAAAGTCCGGAGGAGAAAGTTGGTGTGTTGTGTGTGTGTGTCTTTCCATTGGTTAACATTATTGGGTGAACAAGAAAACTGTAAAGAAAACTATAAAATTGTAATGACCCTGCTGTGTTACAAACACATCATTCATTCATGGTTTTGTTTCAGGGACACCTGTATTAAAGGGGAGAGGGGAGGAGGGGAGAAACAGCCCAGTGCAGAGTGTCAGTGCGTGTTGTTAATTTGTTCTGTCCGCTTGTTATCATGTCTTTACAAGCTTCAATATTTTATTCATCATCTACATTTGGCAATACAAGCTTAATATTCAACGTTAAAGATCAAAGTAAGCCAGTGTAAAGTCAAGTAAAGATATTGAGCATAGATTTGTAAAACATGCAACCCTATAGTTTCACCTAGTGTCGTATAAGACATTCGTCGTGTGGCTGGATGTACCGAACCGTGACATCCGTACCGTGAAGTCGCGGGACGAATACACGTACCGTTACACCCCTAGTCTCTAGCCTATGAGGATCCTCCTCATATGATGTTTTGTGCCTATGATCTGTTTTTAATCTGTTGATTTGTGTCTATGCACTATTGTGTGTATTGATGCCTATGTGAGCTCTTTCAATTTTTTATATTATTTAATTCCTTTTGCTTTTACTACCTACCCTGGTCTGGTCTGTACAGCACCTTGGTCAATGTGGGTTGTTTTTAAATGTGCTTTATAAATACATTTGACAAAAGTTTACTATATATAGTATGTGTGTGTGTGTGTGTGTGTGTGTGTGTGTGTGTGTGTGTGTGTGTGTGTGTGTGTGTGTGTGTGTGTGTGTGTGTGTGTGTGTGTGTGTGTGTGTGTGTGTGTGTGTGTGTGTGTGTAGGTGTGTATGTGTGTGTGTGTGTGTGTGTGTGTGTGTGTGTGTGTGTGTGTGTGTGTGTGTGTGTGTGTATGTGTGTGTGTGCGCGTGTGTGTGTGTGTGCACATTGTCACTGTACATCAACACCACCACTAAACAAACAGAGAGAGAGAGAACAGTGAGTCAGAACTTGGGAATCAGCTGTTTGTTGTTGAGTCGGTGGCCGTTCCCAATGCAAACCCAAGATCAACACGGGTTCATATCTCTATATAAGTTATGAGGCTGAATCACGCAGCAACGTTCCATATCATCTACAGAAAATACCATTTGTATTAAGTCTGTGTCTCACATTTCCATTTGAAGACTATGGTTTAAAAAATTAGATCTTACAGTACAATATCGGAAACCTGTGCTCTATGCTTGGATATGGAAATAATATTTGATATCTCTTATCTCCCTTTGCTTAAAAAAAAGGATGATGTCATCTGCTCTATTGTATTGTGTGAGGACCGGGCTATACCACAAGCACGGGGCTGACTCAGTCAGAACACAAGGCCTGTGCACATGAGAGTGAAAGTGTGTTGAGGGCACATAAGCTTTTCATTGATATGTTCATACTTCCCTCCTTCGGAATCTAAGGCCATGGTTACACAGACTGTTTTTGTTTTAGTTTTGAATACGTTTGCTGTCCCTGTTAGATAGAAATGCCGTTTTGGCCCTACTGAAAACGCTGAAATTGTGTTTCCGTTTTGGATACTCGCCAAAACTCGCAGACAACGTGTCGTGTAATCTGCGCGGAGCCGTTGTTGCTCAACGCCCATGTGCAGTAGATACCCACATCTGCGTGCCCTCACCAACGTCCGGTGACAACAGAGCTATAGCTGCAGCTACCATGTGTTGTCAAGTTATTGTTATAAGGACCCCAGTCCGCGTGTATCACTTCCGCAACGGATTTAGTGGGATTTCGGTTTCCGGGTTCGCCTGATTGGCCGCGACGGCCACGTGACACGCCGTGGCACGCCCCCGCGGCAGCGGCAGACTTTACTGCCGTTTTCCCACTTCAACACCAGAGCAATATTGTCGCGCCATCTTCTGAGTGCTCACTGAGTTACGCTACAATATACAATATACTATGCAATGTACTCATATACAATACGGCTCACTTTTCCCACTTCAATGACAGAGCTGCTGTTTAATAATATTGTCGCGTTGTGGAAAGCAGGATGAGAGAGCGTAGATTTCAGTGTGTATCATTTAATCATTTATCATTTAACACACACACCCACACTAGGGCTGACCTTCGAATTTTTTTTGGCAATCGAAGCTTCGGGGCCGAGCTTCGATTTTAATTCGAAGCTTCGAATTAAAAAATATTAATAATTTTTTTTTATATATGTGACTCGACGTGACCAAACCCGATTTGATTCGCAAGGGGGAGGTGTCAGGAAATGAAGAAAATGTCTTGCTGTTCAGAAAATCCTAAAAATCTTGATTTTTTTTTACATATTTGAACTGTCATTAATGTGTTCCCTTATTTGCAAACTTAAATACAACTTGTAAATGAGGTAATTATTGTTATATAGTTCCACAAGGATTTTCTCTCATGAGGAGAAAAACTACACGCGCGGGCTGGGTGCGGCCTGTCCGGGTATCAAGTACTGGTACTTAAGAGGTGTTAAAAAACACACACATTATTTAGCTCTCCTTTCTCAGAGAGAGAATAACAATGTTAATACACTATCTTAATGTTATAAGTTATAAGCAACGTAACGTGTGTCTAAATAAAAAAGATAAAAAAAGAGGCCTTGACGGCCGTTATAAAACGCGTGTTTTAACTTAATTAAAAACCATTAAAACACAGAATTTTATGAGCGAACGAATTTCGTTAGGGTGCATTTTTTGCAACCTAATGGCTAAATACATCTAAATAACATAGTTGACAGCTGGGCTGTGTTAACGTTACAATGTACAATCGCGCAGGGCATGCTGCTGCTGCTGCTTCGTGGTGCTGCTCGAGGCAGGAGAGATGAGGCGCGCAGGACGAACGCGCGCTGGCAATTTAATGACAAGACAAACGTCTTTCTGGGTCTGCATCCCCTTAACAATTGTGTGTATTGAGCTGTACTGTATTATTGCAACTTGGCTTGAATCCGCAGCAGTAAGCCAGATAAACAATGTATTAACGCGCCTCGTTAAATCCTCCGCTGTCTCCTCTCTCTCAGTGCTCCACTGTCCGGCTGGCTGCTCTGCCTGTCTGTCTGGCTACTCTGATCCAATCACATTCAGCGTTTCTCCCCCCCCACCCACAGTCTGCGAATCAGAGCAGAGTAGGGCGGGTTTTCACGGAATGGAAACAGTCTCTTTGCTTGTGAAGAGTGGCAGAAACGCCGCTACCACACTACAGAAGGTTAACCCTTTCACTGCCACACTACAGAAGGTTAACTTGATTGATTGATTGATTGAAAACTTTATTAACAGATTGCAGAATGGGTACAATACAGTACAGCTCAATACACACAATTGTTAAGGGGATGTAGACCAGAGAAAGACTTTCATCTTGTTTACATCAGGGTCCCCCATTTTCAATTCATCGTAGAAAATAATGTTATGAATGCCCGAAAACATTTGTGATGTCACAGTATGATGTCATAATAAAACATTCTAGAACATTTGTGTATCTATTCAACAATTCTCTCACAGCTACAGAAGGTTAACCCTTTCACTGCCACACTACAGAAGGTTAACCTTTCACTACCACACTACAGAAGGTTAACCTTTCACTACAACACTACAGAAGGTTAACCTTTCACTACCACACTACAGAAGGTTAACCTTTCACTACCACACTACAGAAGGTTAACTCTTTCACTACAACACTACAGAAGGTTAACCTTTCACTACCACACTACAGAAGGTTAACCTTTCACTACCACACTACATAAGGTTAACTCTTTCACTACAACACTACAGAAGGTTAACCTTTCACTACCACTAGGGCTGACCTTCAAAGCTTTTTTTGGCAATCGACGCTTCGGGGCCGAGCTTCGATTTTAATTCGAAGCTTCGATTTTTTTTAAAAAAAAAATAAAAAAAAAGGGTTTAAAAAAAAAAAATTATCTTATGTTGTGGGACTTGTACAGAACTTTCGTAAACTTTGTTGTTTTTAAATGTGCTCTATAAATAAAGTGGGTTGGATTAATTAATTAAGTAGCCCCTTTCGTGACTGTGACGCATCCAACAAGGTTTCACTCGGCTGTGTGATTTAATTCAAGGTGGATCGCTGTTGTCGTTTGAACAACTTCAGATTTCATGGGAACTACCAATCCCCCAAATCAAGAATGTTTAAGATGAATGAAGTAAGATTTAGATTATTTGAAATATGGCCTGTGTAGACTAAACTATGCACAGAATTATGTCAGTCTACAAGGTCCGGATTCTACATGGTCCGGCAATGTAGACCTTGTAGACTCCACTACAGACTAGTGTTGTCAAAAATATCGAAGTATCGATACATATCGATACTGAATATTTAAAACGGCTTCGATACTCATTTCCCGAAATACCGATACTTTCTGCAGTATCGGTACCAGCTGGCGAGTGTTCTACAGCAAGTTGTTGACGCGCTGTTCCGCCTGCTCCGAGTCCAGCCCTCCCCCTCACAGAGCAGTCTTCAGTTTGTATTTGTAAACAAGAGCTTTTAGCTGAAAATGATGGCAAATGCAGAGCCTCCGCAACTTGTGCTTGTGGATAAAGAAAACAGCAGAAGTGCTGTTTGGAGGTACTTCGGGTTTGAAGTAAACAACGAAGGACAAGCTAAAGCTTCCCCAATGCTATTTGCAAGCGGTGTTAGAGCAGTGCCAGCGCGGATCTCCATAAAGAAATGAAAGAGGTTCGTGACAGCTGCTCTTTCAACGTCACTGTGACTGAAGCATTAAACCATTAACTCTAGTTTAATACATGATACGTTGTCTACTGATGGCGCATAATATCAACAGCTGATTCGTTGTAACGTTACAGCTACCAGCTAACGTTAGCTACTGCTAGCAGTTAGCTCCCTTAGCTTAGCTGGCCACCGTTATAATTACTGCATGGAAACGGAGTAACGTTAACGTGTAAACGTTATGTCGAGGTCATACAATACTACAGTCGACATAAGGTTAACGTTACCCCGTTTCCATCAAGTGTTTAAATAGCAGCAATCTTGTTGAAAATGTAACGTTACTAAAATGCTCCGAGCATAGCCTCTCTCTCTCTCTCTCTCTCTGTCTCTCTCTCTATCTACCGCTACCTCTCTCTCTCTCTCTCTCTCTCTATCTACCGATACCTCTCTCTCTCTCTCTCTCTCTCTCTCTCTCTCTCTCTCTCTCTCGCTTGCTCTCGTTATCTTTAAATAAAAATCGAAACTGTTACTAACTGTTCAGTTTGTGAGGTACATGCAACACAGATTACAGTGTTTACTGCTTGAGAAAATACCATGTTCTGCATTTGCAATAAAAATGATTGAGGTGAGATGAACAGTTATTTTTAAATGTGTGATCTAAAGATAAACAAAGGGTTTTAAAAGTGTTATATTTATCTTCTCTTATAGTACCAGACTCGAAGCTGAGGAGAATCAACCAGCAACAAAAGCTAAATTTGTTTATAAAAATATATATATATATATATATTTTTTTTTTTTTTTTGGGTATCGAAATGGTATCGAAGTATCGATACTTTTCAAGGTATCGTATCGAAGTCGAAATTCCAGTATCGTGACAACACTACTACAGACCAATTATCAGTGAATGTTCATGCATTTTTAAGAAGGGCAACTTCCACAAAAAAACAAAGAACTCACCAAAACATCTCAGTAGCACCTTATCTAAATGTTATATTTCATATATGGAGATTCATATTTATTTATGTATTGCATGCATTTCTACATTTTATTTCCTATTTTGTTTATTCATCCCAGTATCTTTCTTTCTTATGTGTGGAATTCTACAAGGCGCGCGCGCACACACACACACACACACACACACACACACACACACACACACACACACACACCTACACACACACCTACACTTAGTCATTTAGCTGACGCTTTTATCCAAAGCGACTTACAAGTTCTGTACGACAAGACAGCAAGAAGGGTACAACTCTATCAGCTGAGTAACAATGTTTATCAAAGTGTTGCGTGTTACAGTGTAGGTTAGTTTATTAGGACAAGTGCATGACAGTAAGGTTAGTCACGGTTAGATTTTTTTTTTTTTTTTATCATTTCAGATAATGGTTGAAGAAGTGAGCCTTTAGTCGACGGCGAAAGATTGGACGGGATTCGGCTGTCCTAACACACACACACACACACACACACACACACACACACACACACACACACACACACACACACACACACACACACACACACACACACACACACACACACACACACACACACACACACACACACACACACACACACACACACACACACACACACACACACACACACACTTACATTTACATTTAGTCATTTAGCTGACGCTTTTATCCAAAGCGACTTACAAGTTCTGTACGACAAGACAGCAAGAAGGGTACAACTCTATCAGCTGAGTAACAATGTTCATCAAAGTGTTGCGTGTTACAGTGTAGGTTAGTTTATTAGGACAAGTGCATGACAGTAAGGTTAGTCACGGTTAGATTTTTTTTTTTTTTTTATTATTATCATTTCAGATAATGGTTGAAGAAGTGAGTCTTTAGTCGACGGCGAAAGATTGGACGGGATTCGGCTGTCCTAACTGGGATGGGTAGTTCTCACACACACACACGCACACAAATCGAAGTAAAAAAAAAAACTTGACATTTTTTTTTTGATTATTATTTTTTTTTTACTTCGATTTTTTTTTTAATGTTCGAAGCTTGTGCCATCGAACGAAGCTTCGAAGCTTCGAAGTATTTAAGACAGCCCTAACTACCACACTACAGAAGGTTAACCCTTTCACTACCACACTACAGAAGGTTAACCCTTTCAGGGTTATAGTTGATTAAATCACAGGTGTGAACCTCTCCACAAGTTCGAAGACCATTCATCTCTGAATGCGTTTACTGATATCACCATAATTTATAGGATGTAGCTTGCAAAATATCCCACCAAAATGTTCAAGTGATGGCTTATTTTTAAGGTATGAATCTGTACTTTCACAATATGTATAAAAAAAAAAAAAAAAAAAAAAAAAAAAAAATTGGACCTTACCTCAACAAGTCCCGCGCCCCCATGCCCAGTCACATATATATATATATATATATATATTTTTTTTTTTTCTTATGTTGTGGGACTTGTACAGCACTTTGGTAAACTTTGTTGTTTTTAAATGTGCTCTATAAATAAAGTGGATTGGATTAATGAATTAAGTAGCCCCTTTCGTGACTGTGACGCAGCCAACACAGTGTGATTTAATTCAAGGTGGATCGCTGTTGTCGTTTGAACAACTTCAGATTTCATGGGAACTACCAATCCCCCAAATCAAGAATGTTTAAGATGAATGAAGTAAGATTTTGATTATTTGAAATATGGCCTGTGTAGACTAAACTATGGACAGAATTATGTCAGTCTACAAGGTCCGGATTCTACATGGTCCGGCAATGTAGACCTTGTAGACTCCACTACAGACCAATTATCAGTGAATGTTCATGCATTTTTAAGAAGGGCTACTTCCACAAAAAAACAAAGAACTCACCAAAACATCTCAGTAGCACCTTATCTAAATGTTCTATTTCATATATGGAGATTCATATTTATTTATGTATTGCATGCATTTCTACATTTTATTTCCTATTTTGTTTATTCATCCCAGTATCTTTCTTTCTTATGTGTGGAATTCTACAAGGCATTTACATTCACATATAGTCATTTAGCTGACGCTTTTATCCAAAGCGACTTACAAGTTCTGTACGACAGGTCATCAGGAAGGATACAACTCTATCAGCTGAGTAACAATATTCATCAAAGTGTTGCGTGTTACAGTGTAGGTTAGTTTATTAGGACAAGTGCATGACAGTAAGGTTAGTTAGGGTTAGATTTATTTTATTTTTTAAATTTTATTTCAGATAATGGTTGAAGAAGTGCGTCTTTAGTCGACGGCGAAAGATTGGATGGGATTCGGCTGTCCTAACTGGGGTGGGTACTGGGTAGTTCATTCCACCATTGTGGGGCAAGGACTGAGAATAGGCGTGTAGGTGGTGTATATGTGTTTGAGGATGATATCCTTCAAACAGGCAATAGTGATGATATAATTTGGGCAGTGCTGAGCTGGGTTACTTTCCTCCAGTGTATTTGTCCCCCGGCCCCACCCAATGGCCCCATGCACACACACACACACCGAAGTAAAAATAAAAATAATTTTTTTTTTTTTTTTTTTTTTTTTACTTCGATTTTTTTTAATGTTCGAAGCTTGTGCCATCGAACGAAGCTTCGAAGTATTTAAGACAGCCCTAACCCACACACAACGTATTCAAGGATAGACTATTTTCTCATGACAACGGGGGACAGATACAGGGTGAAGGACTGCAGGATAGGGGTAGCGGACATATCAGACCATAGTGCGACATATCTGACAGTAGATCTCAAAAGTAGACGGAGAAACACAGTCTGGAGGCTGAACGTAGGACTATTAAATAACAAGGGTTTAGTAAATGAAATAAAAGGGGACCAGACAGGGCTGTTGTCTTTCGCCGACGCTCTTCTATGTATTTATCGAACCACTGGTGCAATTAATTAGACAGACTAAGGACATCAAAGGGGTAGAGATAAAGGGGACAGAACACAAACTAGGTTTATTCGCAGACGACGTGATAGTATATATGAGACAGCCAGACACAAGCTTCCCGGTACTGATGGATCTACTGAAATAATATGGGCACTATTCAGGATATAAGCTTAACGTGACGAAGACACAGACCTTAACATGGAACTATACTCCAACGACAGAAATTAGGGAAAGGTACGGAATTAGATGGGACATGGACAAGATTAAATACTTAGGGGTAAACATCACAAGAGGAGTGGGGAAACTGTTTGATGCAAACTATATACAGATTAATCAGAACATCAAGAGAGACTTAGAAAGATGGACAGTAATGCCCCTAGACTTCAACTCAGGGGTGGGCAATTATTTTTCCCAGGGGGCCGAATGAGCAACTGAAAATATGTTGGGGGGCCGGGCCAAAATTCCAAACTCAATTATGCATAATATACATTTTATTTCTATATAAAAAGCAGTAAATGGCATTGTTTTGACCCCTGGTAAGAGTGTATGTTATTATTTGGCAATTCAAAGGTGAGGTTAGCTTTCAAAAATATCATTTATTCAAATAGAATTTATTTCCAAAATGATAAACAAAATGTGAAACATTAATAACAAAGGGCATGTATGAAAAAGTGCTATACAAATAAAGTTATTATTTTGAGTTTCATATACTATTGAAACAAGGATTTTCTTAGCTTTCTAAAGACATCACATCATCTTATAGCTAAAATAAACAAGACATGTCACTGAACTGTGTAAAGAAAAGTGTCCCAGTAGCCTTTTTTACTTTACATGCCTATATTAAACATTTAATGTTTTCAGAACTGTGCAAAAAAAAGAAAAAAAATATCAAGTGTCCCATTTCACTTGTTATATTTCCACATTTTAGTGTTCTTCAGCTATTTTTTTTTTCATTCAGTGTGATAAATCCAGTCTCTGTTGAGTCCATCAAAGTCCATCAAGTCCATCAAAGTCAGGTTGCATGTCTGAGGTGGAGATGCGAAGCACAGCTGCCAGATGTTCATCAGTGAGAGAGGATCTGTACCTGGACTTGGTAAACATCATGACTGAGAATGTCTGTTCACATATAGGTGGATCCAAAGAGAACCAACATCTTCTGAGCATGTCTCCTCATATTTGGAAAGTTCTCCTCCTTGAGAGCAGAGTAGAACTCTAGCAGTGATGCTGACTTAAAGTGCTCTTTCAGTAGTGAATCAGACTGCAGGTCAATGAGTTCAAGCTGAACATCAGTGGGTGCACTATCAACACTGCAGGTAAAGGGAGAGGAAACCAGCTGCATTTCATCCTCAACCTTTTTGAAATCTTGAAAACGCATTGAAAATGCATCATGAAGTGCTCCCAACATGGATGAGTACCTGTGCCGGTGATCAGCTGATGGTTTGACTTCTTTCAGGGTTTTCATGTGTTTGAGATTGTTGCTGCCTAGTTGCCTTGAAATTAATTGCAACTTTGTCATGAAGGCTTTCACATGGCTATGCATTTCATGAGCAAAAATGCCCTTGCCCTGCAGTTGTGTGTTCAGTAGGGATGGGTACCGTTCACATTTGAACCGATACGGTACCGGTACCTGTGAATCGATACCGGTACCCAACGGTACCTTTTTTCTGTACTTTAGTCTCAAAAAATGTAATCTACCTACCTCAGTTGTGAAAAAAGAAATCCAAACTTCAAATAACCACACTTTCGACCGTTTTCGGCTTGCCCCGACTGCTTTGTTGTTGAATCAACTAAAATCCTAGATAAGCGTATATTGTGCGTGTGAACGTTGACATGAAAAAAAATAAAATAAAAAATCATTATCATGTAATCTTTCACGGGCCGGTCAGAATCATCCCGCGGGCCGTAGGTCTGCTTCAACTCAAGGATAGAAATCATCAAGATGAACATACTACCAAGGTTATTATACCTATATCAGTCTTTACCCATACCAATACCACAAAACCAATTCAGAGAATGGGACAGACTGATATCGAGATTCATTTGGGCAGGGAAGAGGCCGAGGATCAGATATGTTACTCTACAACTACCAAAGGAGAAGGGGGGAATGGCAGTACCCAGTCTGAGAGACTATTACTACGCAGCACAGCTCAGAGCAGTGACATGCTGGTGCAATGTAAGTTATGAAGCCAGATGGAAAGACATTGAAAAGGAAAGGCAGGGATACAATGTACAGGCACTAATAGGGGATAGGGAACTATTTAAGAGACAGGAACAATTGCTAGATCCAATCACTAAATTCACTTTAAATATATGGAACACAGTAGTAAAAACACACAAGTTAAAAAAATAATCCAAGGTCTTGAGATGGGTAACACACGACAATAGATTCAAGCTGGGGATGGGAGACCATGGATTTAGAAGATGGGAAGGGGGGGGTAACAGCGATATGTACAATGATAGAAAAGGGAGAAATACAGACCCTACAAAAACTGAAAGAAAGATTTGGACTAGAGAATAAAGACCACTTTAGATATCTACAGATTAGAGACTATTACAACAAAGAAATAAGAGGAGACAAGGACGAAGAACAGAATGGAATAATTAGGATGATAGTAAGGGCATATGAAGGCAGGGCTCTACAGTGCGACCATAGTGCTCGCATATGCCCCTAAAAATATGTGCGTGCGAACATGCAAAATCAAGTACTCGCACGGCGTGCGAGTGGGGCCAGCGAGTGCAGAGTACAGCCTCTCATTCGTCCTTTTTTTTCTCCGCTGCGAGAATCGTTAAAAAACTACAAGTCCCACAGTTCACAGCCGCATAAACGTTCCAATCACAGTAGTTTCCTGTGGTCACGCGACTGGAAACCGAAAGTAATGATCAGCGGCTGCGTCACTGTCTGAGTCAAACAATAATACAGCCATGTCGAAGCCCATTCATTTTTATTTTGCGCGAAAGATACCGGAAAATGAGAAGTCAGGCGAGGCAGCTCATGTTACAGAGGTGATGGTTAACGTTAACGTTAACCAAGATACTGACGCTAGCCAGCATGCTAGCGAAGTTGGCCAAGCTAGCGAGGCTACACCCACTGTAGCACCCAATGTAGCCACTGTAGCTAGCGAAGCTACACCCACTGGAGCCGGAGGGAAGACATACAAATTTAACGTGAATTGGCTAAACATTTCCCCATGGCTAGAGTTCGAAAACAATGTCATGTTTTGTAAATATTGCAAAGTAGGATCGATGCATTGCGATGCATTGTTACACCCCTGCCCTACAACTGGCCCACTGTGTGTGTGTACAGCTAACTTGGCTAGCGTTATCAACCGCAGAGGTGGGCAATGGGTCCAGCTGTAGCGCCAGACGGCCAGAGTGCAACGGTGTGACGTCGTAATTGGCATAATCGACTGTCAATCAATGGTCTACCTGACACGCAAACTACTGTACTGGAGGTGTACAGTATTTCAATAGGCAACGCTGAAAGGATTATTTTTCTAAAAGAGCAACACTAGCTCCCCCCTCTACTGATGGCCCTGGTTGTAAAGCCAGTGTCTCCTTTTTGTTCAATATCACTGCCTTTCTTATTAGGCCTAGTTGTTGGCTACAACTTTGCCATAGTAGGCATTAATCACTTAATTAATAGTTCAAATGTCTGTCCCATTCCCGTTTGCACACGCAGATGATACACACACACGCACACAGTGGGCCAGTGACTTTGGTGGTATGTGCTATTGCACAGATGTGTCCCGTTTGCACATGCACGCACAGTACAAATATACATTTATTTAAAAAAATAAAAAATAAACTCTGTTACTTGACATATTTTCACTGTGCTCCTAAATATTTTTGGGTGCTCCTAAATTTCTTTGTGTGCTCCTAAATTTTTTCATTTAGGAGCACCTGTGCCCCTAGTGAAAAAGGTTAGCGTAGAGCCCTGGAAGGGAAGAAAGGGAGGGTCATATCAGCAATGTACCAAGCAATAATGGACAGTAAGGGGGATACAACCAAATACATAAAAGAAAGATTGGAGAAGGAACTAGAGATCGAGATTACAGAGGAGGAATGGTACAACATATGCAAAGTACAGCACTCAACAACTGGTTCAAGGGTATGGAGGGAATTTGGATGGAAGAACATAATTAGATTCTTTATAACACCAGAGATAAAAGGCAAATATACACCAGCACAGAAATCTTGTTGGAGAATGTGTGGAAAAGAGGGTGCGAACCACACACCAGGGTTCAAAATTAAGGGGGGCTTGGGGCAAAATGCCCTCGAAAATTGACCAAATGCCCTCGAAAATCAGTTAAGGGGGGCAATAAAAGCCCCCGACAGTTTACTAATTATATATATAATTATATATATGCTCTACAGTGCGAGGAGCATTTCCCCCGTAAAAATCATTTACTTGCAGAGTGAAGATTACAAAACAGCTCCGCTGTTAATAGTTAAGAAACTGGACTGAAATTCAGTTTTTGGGTGGAATGCAAGGAGGGAGGGAGGCGGGGCCCGCTGCGTGTTACAGGGTGCTTGAAAGGTGCGAACACAGACAGACAGACAGAGAGCTCTGCTCTGCTTTCAGCAAGCATGCATAGTGCTGTGTAACATTAAGTTACACTGCTATCTTAACGTTAGCAAGCTAAGCATCTGCATAGCGCGACCTGTGTAACGTTAAGTAACTTGTGTTCGGCGGGGAAAGACCGTTCCATTTGTAACACAACTCCAAAGAATAACATCCAAATGATCCAAGTCAGTCAGAAGATCCTTAGGAAATTCTACTCATGTACAATAGAGAGCATCCTGACTGGCAACATCACCTCCTGGTTTGGGAATAGCACTGCACAAGACCGTAGCAGACTACAAAGAGTGACACGTTCAGCCGAACGCACAATTGGAGGGGGGCTTCCCACCCTCCAGAACATTTACAACAAGCGGTGCAGGGGGAAGGCTAAGAGAATCATCAAGGACTCCAGCCACCCGAACAACTGCCTCTTTGAACTGCTGCGGTCAGGCAAGCGATACCGGAGTCTTAAGGCGAGCACAGAAAGACTCAGAAGAAGCTTCTATCCCCAGGCCATCAGGCTGCTAAACGAACAATAAACACTATGCAACAACCATCAAATGCACACAGCACACACACCCACACGCACACACTCACTTAAACAAACAACACACTGCAGCACCCACTCTCCACACTTTAGATCACACAAACACACTTTATATTTATTGATAAAAGATTTGCACTACAACTCGTACACCTACTGTAAATTGTACCTAAATTGCACCTCATCCCATTTCTGCCTTGCACTATATAGTATTGTATATTAGTACACTGAATAGTATTGTATATTATATGGTAACTCAGTTACGTCTATTCTGCATCGAACATTGTACATATGTCTATACTGAACACTGTGACCTCATTCTTTTACTTCTAATTTACATGCTATACTATGTTATTTTATTTCATACTTATCTTGTCTTGCACAGTCTCTGGAGCGTAACAGTAAGAAGCATTTTGTATAAAAGTATTCTGTACTTCTGTATGACAACTATTAAAGAAACTTGAAACTTAAACTTGAAACTATCCCGATGCGCATTTCCTTCATTCCACAGCGCTGAGCGCGCAACGTATTTCATTGATCGATCTGACAACAACACAACTTGCCCTCAGGGACAATCATATTTAATCTATTTAGATAGAGTATGTATGTATTATTTACAGATAATTGAAGGTACCTCAAAACATGAAACCAAGCCATGTCACACATCGTGTGTGTGTGTGTGTGTGTGTGTGTGTGTGTTACTTGAACAATTGTCACTCTGCTCCTAAATTTCTGTGTGCTCCTAAATTTGTATTTAGATTTTATTTATTAACATTTTATTTAGGAGCACATGTGCTCCTTGGGAAAAAGGTTAGCGTAGAGCCCTATATATGGAGACATTAACATTACGTTATCAAACATAGGGACGAAGACTGTAAAAAAAAGTGTCAACAATGTTTTATAATCTTTATGTTAATTTTCATTATAAAAATGTTGTGCCCCCGGGCGGCTACGTGGCGTAGTGGGCAAGGCGCTCGCCACAAAATGCTGGAGACGCTGGGTTCGTCAGTTCGAGCCCAGCGCTCCACATTTGCTTTCAGTTTAGCTGGTCGTCCGTACTAATACACATTGGCCGTATTAGGGGGAGGGAAACTGATGGGTGGGGATCGGGCGTTGTGGACAGTGACTCCTACAGGTCGGTTGGTGCGCCTGCGCAGTAGAATCAGGAAGTGTCAGGGGCAGCGTGAGCATAGATATCTATAGATAGCTTAAGGCGGAGTCACCAGCGTCACTGAACCGCCGCCATCTTGCTCCAGTTAGCCTTGAGTGAGAGTGAGTGAGCTGCACAGACAAAAATACTCATAACTCGCTGAAATATTGACGGATTTACAAACGGGTTGGTTTGCTATAAACATCAAAGATGTAGTTATGATACTGCATACTTATAAAAAAAAATGTAAAGATGTTTTTTTTTACAAACCGCTTGAATCATAGCCACGTTAATAATGCTTGTAATAAACCAAACCGTTTGTAAATCCGTCAATATTTCAGCGAGTTATGAGTATTTTTGTTTGTGCAGCTTACACACTCTCACTCAAGGCTAACTGGAGCAAGATGGCGGCGGTTCAGTGACGTCGCTCTCCATTGGCCGGCAGCGCGGGCAAGCTATCTAGTGTTCTATATATATCTATGAGCGTGAGCCTCCCACGCGTTACTCCTCGCCACTGAGAGATCGAGCTGCGCAGGTGAAAAGATGCGACTGCTGTTACCTCAAGTACCGGAGGGGACTTGTGCTATGTATGACTTAGTCCACATTGCAGCCGGCTTGTGGGAGGCAAGAAACAGCGTCCGTGACAGGGGAGGGTTGAATTGGATGATACGAAATTGGGATGGGAGAAAATATAGAAAATGGGAGAAAAAGTGGATAAAAAAAAATGTTGTGCCCCCGAAATACCAAAAAAAAAACCCGAAAATCAATTAAGGGGGGCAAAAAAAGCCCTTGAATTTTTTTTTTTATTTCTAACCCTGCCACACACACATATTCTGGGAATGTCAGAAAATAAGAACTTATTGGGAAGGAATAGGAGAGACAATAAACGAAATAATAGGATACGAAATACCCCAGACAGGCTTAGTGCTGTATATAGGAAATCTGATGCAGGAAGATATACAAGGGGAAGACAAATATCTGATAAAGATACTATTAGTGGCAACCAGGAAAGCAATAACCAGACTGTGGTACAAGGAAGATCCACCGACTAAGGACCAATGGGTAGGAATAGTAGAGGAGATACAAGAAATGGAGAGAATAACACATATGCTGAGGCTACAGGAGGAGAAATTCAAATCAAGATGGGAAAAATGGGAAGACTATAAGACAATTAGTAATGACACCACAGAAGAAGGACAGGAACTAAGAGAAGAGACTGAAATGTAAATACTCAATGTACCGATGACCCCATGCCACTATATGTTTACTTTTATTTATTATTTATGTCCTTTTTTACTTGATTTAGATGTTATTTTCTTATAATTTTGTCTATCAATTGTAATGTTGTAATGTTGTTGATGTGGATGTTTGTAAGTAAAAAAAAATATATATATATTTGCAAATAAAAATTTAAGTACATTTTTTTTAAAAGAAGATCAGCTCTAAGGCTTTAGGGACCAACGATAGAAACCTGTCAGAATGTCGCTGTGCAGCGTTCCTCTGGGGAAAACGCCATTGTATATTTTTCAACACTTTGAAATGAAAGCGTTCGGTTCACTAACCTTCTCTTCTTCATCCACGGTGGCGGTGTGTTCATGCAGGTCTGCACTCTCCTCCTCCTCCTCCTCCTCCTCCTCCTCCTCTTCCATCTCCTCCCTGACAGAAGTTTTTGGGCTGCAGTGTTGTGAAAAGCACAAAGAGAAGGGATGACATCATTCTGACAAAACTGAGGAGCAGCATGACTTCACTGACTAAACTGATGAGCAGGATGACATCACTGACAAAACTGATGAGCAGGATGACATCATTCTGACTAAACTGATGAGCAGGATGACATCATTCTGACAAAACTGACATGAGCAGGATGACATCATTCTGACAAAACTGATGAGCAGGATGACATCACTCCGATAACAGAAAAAACAAATCCTTTATAATAAATCCAGTTATTGTTGGTTTTTCTTCATCATGTGCATTCAAATTAATCCTCATTCCTTTTTCAAGTTCTCAGATGGAGTTTTATTTTGGTACAGCTCTCAGGTGCTTCATGTCCCTCATGTCAAGTCCACTTTTGGGTATCAGATAGAAAGGGAAAGAGCGGAATGCTGGAGTTTTATGACATCATTAGCATGTGTGTCAGCTTAAGTGTCTGATTGCAGACAGCAGATAACAGCTGCTTTCATGATCTGGCCTCTGGACGAACAATGAATAGAGAGAAAGAGAGAAGAAAAAAAGAGAGAGAGAGATTAAATTCCATTAGGTTAGAGAGGGGAGGGGACATCCAGGAAGCAGACAGAAGCGTATTGGGACCCGGTAAGGAACGGCTACAGTCAAACAAAAGAACAGCTGATAACCCAGTGACAGACAACGTGGGCATACACACACACTACACTAGGGCTGGACGGTAATTTATATCACAGTATAATTTGAAGCATAATTACGGTAACGGTATATATCACGGTATATTCATTTATCTTTAAATATCTATATAAATGCTTCTGAAGGGGTAAAACACTGACAGCTATTACTGTACTCTTGTATTACTAGGACATATTTCACATAGTACAGAGGTATTTTAAGAACATTTATTGTGCAAAACTGCAATAGAAATATGCAAAACCTTTTCTCAAGTTATTTCCATCTCTGAAAAACACTTTATGAAATACAATAAAATCAAGTGGCACAAAGTGAAAATAAAAACTACTGCAGGACAGGAGGTTTCTTTCCCTCAAACAACTCAAACACAATAAAACTCCTTACTCCAACATAACTTAACTTTAGTGTACATGTTTGACAACGTAGCGAGAGAGCGAGAGAGCGTGATGTAATAGGTTTGAGTTTGAGATTAGAGCGTCCTAAGTTGCCGTAGTTGATGATGTCACACCAGGATGTCATTGTCAACACACAGAGTTGGAAACGAGAGCAGCCCGATGGAGATAAAGAAACGAATATCCAAATAAATGTGAAGTTCTTGTGATGATATTTTAACCTCTGTTGTCAAGCCTCATCAATATAACTCCTCCCCCCCCTTTCCTCACTAATGAAACTGGTGCCGCGGAGTCACGTTAGAACATTAGCTTAGCAGCTAACGTTAGACCGTTGCTGCGCTAAAGCAAGTCTCCTCTCAGCCTCCTTAGCCAAATTGAAATGCCCAAACTATATGGCAAGGTCCGTGAGCAAGTGGAGAAAAACTCAGTACAATTAAACACTATGCAACGACCACTGCAAACGTTGAGTGAATCGTCAAGTAACGCTAACGTCATTGCTACTACTGTGACTAGCTGCTCTAGTCTACCTGTCACAAGGTATGAAGGTATAGTCAAAATCCATACCATAGCGCAAATTCATACCGTTTATACCGTATACCGTTTATACCGTCCACCCCTACACTACACACAATAACCGCACACTATACACACACACGCATACTGTATACTATACACACACACTACACGCACACTATACACACACTGACACACTATACATGCACACACACACACTATGCACATACACTATACACATTACACACACACACACTCTATACACAAATACACTATACACACTAGGGCTGACCCCTATTAATCGATTAGTCGACTAATTGGTCGAAAGGAGCCGTAGTCGACTGGCCAACCTCTTAGTCAAATATAATAAAATAAAATAAAATAAAAAAATATTAATATATATATATTTTTTTTTTATCATTCTTTCCAAAAGAAAAGAGGCCTAGAAGCGTGGCTAACGCTAATGGCATGCATACCAGAGGCTAACTGCCTACGAAAACAGGCACAGAGGCACTGAAAGAGGCTTTCACCCATCTAATGAACACACTAGACTAGACAAATATCAAGATGTATCCATCAGTGGACCAATTGCATGCTTTTGCAGAGCACAAGAAGCCTTCAGTCGACTCCTTCAGACATTAAGCACCCCCCACAGCCCAAATGGAATGATAAAAAAGTAAAAAAAATTAAAAAAAGTTTAAAAATATTATACTTTTTTTTTTATTTTATTTTTAAGTCGACCAATAGTCGACTAACGGCAAATTTTGGCCAATCCTAGTCGACCATCCAAATCCTTAGTCGGGGACAGCCCTAACACACATACACTATACACACACTATACAGATAGTGATACAGTATACAAACACACTATACACACACACGCACACACTATACACACACACTATATACATAAACTATACACACACACAGGGGGCGAAATTTAAGCCCGCCACCCGCCAGGGGCGCTCAGTTTTTACCTTTGGCGCTTGCCACTGAGAGGTCTGCCCGCCGTGTGGCGTGTAGACGTGTAGTTCATAACGATACTCTTATTTTGAAAATCTGTGCGGGTCTCATTTCCGCCCCAAGCGCAGCTAGAGTCATAATATCGATGGCTCCGGCAGTTAGCAACATTCGGTTCGTATGATACTCTTATTTTGAAAAAAAAACGTGGCAACGAGTCATATCCGCCCAGCCCTGCAGCGGGATACTATTGGCTTCTGCTCGTATCAACACAGAGGCAGTCTGCTCTAGTCTAGATCGGACCTCCATGAGCTACCGTTACTGTTTAAACAATGACCCAGTCAACTATTCACTTTTAGTTTAATACATGACGAGGCATTGTCTAACGGTATCTAGCTGGCTAGCTACTGATAGCTGCTGATATCAACAAATGCTCCAGCAATAGTCGACTCGAGTGCATAATACCTCCGTTCCCTCGTTAGCTAGCTCACGTTAGCTAGCTCACGTTAGCTAGCTCACGTTAGATCTATATGTCCCAGTAAACTAAATTGTCTTAACGTTATCTAGCAGGCTAGTAGTAGCTACAGATAGCTCCTGATATCAATGTCTTATAACATTGATTCAATGCGTATTCTAGCTGAGGGCTTGATGAATGTGATTTGACCAAAGAACCGTAACATTATACCAATAGGGTCCAGCTGCAGCGCCGGAGAATCCTTGCATGCTGAATGTAGAGTATTAGTATAGGTCTAGCTGCATCGCCGGAGAATCCTTGCTGGAGCTGGAGGCTACTCAAGTATACACACAGACAGTGGAGCTGTTTGCAGATAGCGAGCATTTTGACTTATTGCGTGGTGGCGATGTCTCGCAGATAATACAACTACAAGTATGATTATATAATATATATTTTATTTAAAAAAAATTTGTATATAAAATATATATATATTTTTTTTTAATCAAAAAAAATTTGGCAGGTAAGAAATATGCTTGGCGGGTAGATTCTTCCCATCTACCCGCCACTGGCCGGTGAGTCAAAAAGTTAATTTCGCTCCCTGCACACACACTATACACATTCAGTACACTATACAGACCACATAAACTACACCACACACAAACAGAACAGAAACACAGTCACACACACATACAGTACACACACACTAGACCTGCACTGGCTCCCCATTGCTGCACGAATCCGCTTCAAGGCCCTTGACCTAGCATACCGTGCGGCAAAGGGAACTGCTCCCGCCTACCTCCGGTCAATGGTCTCTAACTACACACCCTCAAGACCCCCACGCTCTGCATCTTCTGGCCGCCTCAGACCTACTCCTATCCAAGCTCCGGGAGGGTCATCAAAGAGAAGTCGCCTATTCTCAGTCCTTGCCCCACAATGGTGGAATGAACTACCCACCCCAGTTAGGACAGCCGAAACACGTCCAATCTTTCGCCGTCGACTAAAGACTCACTTCTTCAACCATTATCTGAAAAAAAAAAAAAAAAAAAAAAAAAAAATAGAACCCTAACTAACCATACTGTCATGCACTTGTCCTAATAAACTAACCTACACTGTAGCACTCAACACTTTGATGAACATTGTTACTCAGCTGATAGAGTTGTGCCCTTCCTGATGGCTTGTCGTACAGAACTTGTAAGTCGCTTTGGATAAAAGCGTCAGCTAAATGACTAAATGTAAATGTAAATGTAGATAAAAGCACCAGATAGTCGTCAATCAGTCAGATAAACATCATAAAATGCAGGCATGTGGAAACGCCCAGACACATGCATGAGCAAGCCCACACACACACACACACACACACACACACACACACACACACACACACACACACACACACACACACACACACACACACACACACACACACACACACACACACACACACACACACACACACACACACACACACACACACACACACACACACACACACACACACACACACACACACACACACACACACACACACACACACACACACACACAGTCTGGCTCTCATCACTGCAACCATTAAATTCAATCTGGTTTGCATCACAATGGCAGAATGGCTACCGCATGGCCTCCATGCATAATGCGTGTGTGTGGTTGTGCAGGTTGAGCTGGTTTGTGTCTGCATACTGTAGCTCCATATAACCAGGCCGCTTTTTCTATTGGCTCTCTAACCTGCGGCTCCTCTCCATTCATCCAATAACAATGCTCACAGGAACTGACCTGATGGCAGGCTGCAGGCAGCTCTCCATGGTCCTGATTGTAGAGAAAATACTCATATGGTGTAGCATTATGTGGACATGATGTCAACATTTTCCAAAAGCTTAGTTTTAGCTCTGTGTCACCCGTATTCAGGCCAACTGGAGTTTTTAAAGGTCTCCAGCCTAGAGGGCGTTTTCAAGCTTTCACTTTTCCGATGTTTTCATGTGGATTAGGCTTGGGCGGTATCATTTTTTTCATACCATCATACACTGATGACCTAATACCCCGGTATACGGTATATGACGGTATGACTTTCATTTTCATCAGCGGGGGGGGGCAACCCGTGTTACCAAGTAAACAAATCACGGAGACGGCCAGTTAGCCCGCAGCATCAGAGTGCTACTATCGTTAGCTCTCAGAATGGTAGCCAGGAGCCCGCAGCATCAGAGTGCTACTATCGTTAGCTCTCAGAATGGTAGCCAGGAGCCCGCAGCATCCTAGTACTACTAACGTTAGCTCTCAGAATGGTAGCCAGTAACGTTAGTATTGTGTATTCAAAAACGCACGGGACTGCGACGTAACGTTTTACCGTTTATTTGCTTGCTCCACCAGTGCACAACAACACACACTCTCGTTACCACAACGCTTTACGGTATTTTCACAGCACTGTCGCAACATTACCGTAAAGCGTGAACGCCGTTGTGATCCACATACACAACAGTTAGCTCTCAGAATAGCCAGTTAGCCCGCAGCACCAGCAACAGTAAGCGTGTCTAATTTAATTTCCACCACTGAAGCGGGGTTTCCCCTCCTCCTCCTGTGTGTAGAAGACAACCAGCTCTGCGGTTCGCTCCACTAGTGAGGACTGGTCTTGCCCTCTGCTGGCGCGTGTGTGCACTACAACGAACCACTGCAGGGATTAAAGCAAAAGAAATTCTCCTGACTGAACTTTTTTTCTGGCCAAGTCATATTCTTATTTTAACCTCCACTATATTATTTTTTTAATAGCGTTAGCGCTTTAAGGGAGCCTACTTGTAGAGCATACTGTCCTGACTGTGACTATATACCCTACTGTTGTGGTTGTTGTGCCAGGCAGGGAGGCTGTGTGCTGGAGAGTGTGAATGCAAGTCTTGTGGCTAGCTTCTGATTGATGGTGAGCTAGCACCCTTTTCCCATTACTTTGAACCATGAACTAAACGGCTTGTTATCATACAAACAAGGGACTAAACACGTTTCGCAATTATGCCACAACAACAATGGACAGTCTCCTCCCCACCATTTGTATATATGTTTTACCACCCACCCCCTCCTAATGTACAGTCTCCTCCTCATCATATGTATATATTTACTGTTAGGATCTCTGGGTAACAGTACTGTATATTTGCATATCGTATATGTGACAAATGTAACAGTACTATATACCTGTAAGTCATGTATGTCCCTATGTCACAAATGGCATGATGTCATGTATGTTGTGTATGTCATAAATGTCACTATGAATTGAAAATGGGGGACCCTGATGATGTAAACAAGACAAACGCCTTTCTCTGGTCTGCATCCCCTTAACAATTGTGTGTATTGCTACTGGATTTACCAGATCCAGAGTGAATGAATGAATGAAAACTTTATTTAATACACGAGACCCTCTTCTTGGGACCAAGTAAGGTTTCGTCGATAATCCAATGTACAGTTACAACCCCCCCCCACCCCTCCTACCCAACCTCCTCCAATGTACAGTTTCTTCGTCAAATGTATATACTCTCTTTTTTAGACTATTTTTGTATCACAAACAATACTGTATTTGTAAATCTGGTATGTCATACATGTATAGATGTAGCAGTATTGTCTATCTGTATGTCATGTGTGTCATATATGTTATGATGAATTGAAAATGGGGGACCCTGATGTAAACAAGACGAAAGTCTTTCTCTGGTCTGCATCCCCTTAACAATTGTGTGTATTGAGCTGTACTGTATTGTACCCATTCTGCAATCTGTTAATAACAATCAATCAATGAATAACTAACAGATTGCAGAATGGGTACAATACAGTACGGCTCAATACACACAATTGTTAAGGGGATGCAGACCAGAGAAAGACGTTCGTCTTGTTTCAATATCCAGGACAAATGGGAGAAATTCCGGTCAAGAGTTTATTGAGCTTAAAAACAATTGATAATGCAAATAACGTTCTGATTAACAAAGGCATTCGTTTTGTGGCATTAACGTTACCTAGATTTATCAACATTCATATGTACATTTATCATACACGGAAATCGAGCGGCGCAAGAACACACACGCACAACAACAACAACAACACACATGTTGTCGCGTAAATAACGTTCTGATTAACAAAAGGCATTCGTTTTGTGGCATTCACGTTACCTAGATTTATCAATAGCAATAGTAATATATATGTTTCTTTAGACTAGAATAAGTAAAATGAACTTACTGTCTCTGAAAAGTTGCCGCATGTCAGTGTTGTTAAATCAAGTTTACTCTCGAGTAGAGCTAGAGAGCAATGGCGGACTTTCAGAAACTCAAAAAGCAAATGGGCGCTTCCCATTGGTGCTGAGCATGCGGAGGCGGGTGAAAGCGCTGTAAACTCAGAACAATTTCGCCTTCTGGTTGGTTGCATTTGCCTGAGAATTTGCCGATTGCTCGCAAATGACTGCTTGGCGTGGCCGCGGTAGAAAAAAAATGATATTTGACGCCTCTGATTGGCTCAGGTTAAAATCCGTCACGACTCCGAATCAAATGACGGAATCTCCAAATCAAATGGACGGATATCCGTCTCAAGACGGAACGCTTTAATGCCTGCCACTGTCAAAACTCTGTTTCAGTGCAATATAAACTGAAACGCATCTGTGATTTTGACGGTATTGATTTTCAAGCCTAATGTGGATGGGAGGTCAAAACACAGAGAAAACACTATGTTTTCAAAAACATCCGTATACATGTGTGGGCGAGGCATTCACTCTCCATCTGGTTGTACAACAGTGGTGACTGAGGAGTTAATCTGCTTGTACAACAGTGGTGACTGAGGAGTTAATCTGCTTGTACAACAGCAGTGACTGAGGAGTTAATCTGCTTGTACAACAGCAGTGACTGAGGAGTTAATCTGCTTGTACAACAGCAGTGATTGAGGAGTTAATCTGCTTGTACAACAGCAGTGACTGAGGGGAAAACCCCCGTATTCATCTCCGGCGAACCCATAATCACCACAGACTCATTCAAATTTCTTGGCACCCACATAGCAATAATCTCAAATGGAAAACCAACACAGACCACATCTACAAAAAAGCCAATCAAAGACTATTCTTCCTCCGTCAGCTCATTCAGAATCAGAAAAAATCTCCTGCTCCGTTTCTACCAGGCCATCATACAAAGCATCCTCACTTTCTCCATAACAGTTTGGTATAGCAGTCTGGACATTCACTCCAAAAACAAACTGCAAAGAATAATCAATAAATCCTCCAAAATAATCTGCACCCCCCTCCCATCACTCGAATCACTCCACCGCCAAAGAACAATAAGAAGAGCAAGAAAAATTATCTCTGACCCCACTCACCCAGCACACCATGTCTTCCAGCTGTTGCCCTCCGGGAGGCGCTACAGATCTCTGACCACCAAAACATCACGCTTTAAAAAAAAATAATAATAATTCCCCACTGCCATACTGAACTCTATATTATAACAATCCCCCTACCTCTGCTGTTACGGACATAAATTGTGATATTGTGGTTTTTGTATTTATGTATCTATGTATTTAACTGCATCTAGTATACTGTAAGTGATGTTCTATGTTGGAACAATGTTATATGCACTGAAAACAAATTCCACCAGCCTGGCTGTGTGGTCATTAAAGAATCTAATCTAATCATCTGCTTGTACGACAGTGGTTGTGGTCGTGGTCTCACATCTGGCCCAGTTCTAGCTCCCGGTCTGGTTCCCGTAGCGCTAAAACTGAACATTAAGGTACTATTTCTAGGGCTAGGGTGGGTATTGGGGGGAGGGGATTGGTTTATTATAGGGCAACCCTGGTCTAGAGACGGACAAATATATTTCAGGTTGTAGCTTTAAATTGTCTTTTATGGTGCACAGATACCAACATAACTCAAATGAAATGCAATTAGGTTCTTAAATGGCACTCTGACGCATGGTGTTCTACTATCAACTAGGAGACATCTGGGAACTTCGTGTAAAAGCAGTGAAATATAAATATACCTGACTAATATGATAACAGTGAAATATAAATATACTGTACCTGACTAATATGATAACGGTGTATACGTAACTGACTAATATGATAAAAAAAAATTGTATCTACTTTTTCTCCCCATTTCTCTATTTTTCTCCCATCCCAATTTCGTATTATCCAATTATTCCCTCCCCTGTCTCGAACGTTGCTAGACCATGCCTCCCACTGGTCGGCTGCAATGTGGACGAAGCCTTGTATCACGTGTCCCCTCCAGTACAGTACACGAGGAGGCAGCCGCTGCATCTTTTCACCTGTACAGCCAGGACTGTACGCTAAGTTTTTTCACTAGGGGCACACTTGCCCCTAAATGAGAAATATAGGGGCAAAAAATATTTTTTAGGGGCACATTTTTTAATAACAATTTTACCATTATATGTTCCTCCTGCCTCATTACTGTGGTCCTTTTATTTAACATTTAAGTGCGTTTGTTTTCAGGTTTGTATCTTTTATAATGAACCAACTGAGAAAGTGTGTAAATCACTAATAGAACAAAAACAACAAACTGTGTGTGTGTGCGCGCACGCTTGTAGTGCTCCTTGAATGAGATCACCACAACACACACACCATTGCATTAATCAGGAGGACAAGAAACTCTGCATACCTTTGTTTCACAATGAAAAGTGCTTTAGAAATCAAATGAATTATTATTATTGTAAATAACCCCATGAAAGGTTTATTATTTTTATGGGTAATTACCCGCTTCATATTTGTGATGTTACTGGTTTCAGGGTGTGACTAAAGTGATCAATGTGTTGGGACGTTTATAGAGATCTATGCCAATTAATGTTTATGTATATCCGGGACTTTTTTTTTTATAAGAATTGAGAGGTATTTGTATATGTGACCTTTATTTTGAAAACCGTGTTGCGACGCAACCTTGTTTTAAGTTTGCGCTTTTGACAGTGAAATGTTCAGTTCAACTTAGCTCGAAGGAAAGACTAATCAAAAAGGTTTAATTGACCCGTATGAGGCTCTTACGGTAGGACTTTGATTGTTTATAGAAGTGGAATGTAATACTATGCAAAACGAGAAATAAACAGTGATTTTATCAGCAGTAAGTTGCAAGCCACTTTCATTTCATATACGGGGAACCGTGACAATTATTAGTATTATCTTATTTGCATATTGTCTCATTATTAGATAGATAGATAGGTTGATACTTTATTGATCCCCGGAGGGAAATTTAAGTAGACAGTATTTAATGAAAAACATCCTAAGTGGGCGACTCACCTAATGCATGGCTGAACTGAACGTTGTGTCCCCGTCAATCATCACTGCCAGATCCGACTTAATTTAATCGGCTATGGTCTCTTATCATCTCTCCACATCGGACGTGGTTGTCATAAGATGGACTTATATCCGCTCCGTTCTTCTTGCAGAGCAAAATTAGCGGCTTAAATTTATTGAAAGGAAGTTCTTCTTTGGCGATGCAATAGCCCATATTATTATTGAAAGGAAGATGCCACATTCAGTTTCGTTTAGCTAGGAATTCTGGGATTTGGTGTTGGATGTATGGACTCTACGCAGACAGGGACATGGTATTTAATCGCATGATAGACTACAAGTACCAAGTATATAGCGTGACCCAGATTCACTCCACGCAAATATTTTTTTCACTCAGGCTATCGGCGATCGCAGTAAGTTCATTCATTGACAACAGATTATTTCATAGCACCACGACATTATGTCGCACTGTACAGCCCTGGTTGTAGGCTAATGTTTTTTTTTAAAAGTATCCAATTTCTATGGAATAATTTAGGCGTGAAATGCGAATGAAGGGTTAAAATCACTACTCGCAAGGTTGCTCCCAAATATTATTTTCCACTCGCATCGGCCAAATTAAGGGGCAATTTGCAATCATCTCGTCGCAGTGTACAGCCCTGACAGCGCGATCTCTCAGTGGCGAGGAGTAACGTGTGGGAGGCTCGCGCTGCCCCCGATACTTCCTGATTCTGCTGTACAGGCGCACCAACCGACCTGTAGACGTCGCTGTCCACAACGTCCGATCCCCACCCACCGGTTTCCCACCCCCTACTACTGCCAATTGTATTAGTATGAACGACCAGCCAAGCCGGAAGCAACGCAGATAGCTGGGCTCGAACCCAGCATCTCCTGCGTTAGTGGCGAGCGCCTTGCCCACTGCGCCACCCGCATATATATGATAACTTTGTAATATACATATACCTAACTGACTAATATGATAACAGTGTAATATAATATAACTAACTGACTAATATGATAACGGTGTAATATAATATAACTAACTGACTAATATGATAACGGTGTAATATAATATACCTAACTGACTAATATGATAACAGTGTAATATAATATAACTAACTGACTAATATGATAACGGTGTAAGCCTGTGGAACCGGATTGAATGATAATTGAATCTGTCTAATGCGGATGAAGTAAAAACAGCATCTCATTAAAGCTGCCCCCACCTGGTGGACTCCGCCTCCTCTTCCTCCTCCTCGCTGCTGATTGGCCGGCTGGGCACTCTGTCATTGGCACGGCGACCGCCGCTCCTTCCTGCCTCCGTCTTCTCCATCTCCTAGGGACAGAGAGAAGAGCCAGAGAGAGGGGCATTGTGGGTATTTTCCACATTAAGAAGGGGGGCGGCCTCGGGGGAGCAGCCATTATGTTTTTTTAACAGTCCTCAAAAGGTAAACAATGGATCACTGGGCTCCAGCCATGTTTACGACCGGAGGGAGAGTTCAAGAAGAGACGCCTCAGTTCACTGGATAATTGTGGAAAAGAATCTCTTGGAATTCTTCAGGGTCAAACTGTGTCTTGAGATATTTGTTGGTTCTTTGACACCTTGTGGTATTGGCTCAACTTGACTGAACTCTACCTGCCTACCAAGCACAGCACTAACATCTTCTTATCAACCAGGAAATATGCTGCTCACATGAAAATATTTAGATTTAGTTGATGAATCTAGTGATCTATGCACAAACAATTATTTATTTCAGGGACAACATTTAGTTGCTAAGCAGGGCTGTGCTTACAGGTGAAGTATTTCCAATTATGGCCAGAATAACAGGAGGTTAGAGAGACGTGATTTCTGGCCAGAGCAGCGAACATTGGAAATACCTAATCTAATCCTTGTTTAGCAACACAATGTTGTTCTAACTAAGGGATTCACTCAAAAGAAATGTTGTTGTCATGCATAGATCACTTTTTATCAACTTCTGATACATCAGTTCCCTGCATCTAAACCACCTGCCGATCAGAGGCTGGGAAATATTTTAGACTATTTATTTTGAAGAAATGCAGCTTAACCCTTTCACTGCCACGCGGCAGAAGGTTAGCCCTTTACTATCACACAACCGACGGCGATGCTCCATCATTAGCGTCATTAGCTCCGCATCCGCGGAGCTAATGACGCTAATGATGGAGCATCGCCGTCGGTTGTGTGATAGCAAAGGGCTAACCTTCTGTATTGTCACAGTGAAAGGGTTAACCGGCTGTCGTGTGGCAGTGAAAGGGTTAAAGCTGCTGGTGCCTCTGGGAGTCTGTGGAACACCTTTGTTTGTCTGTGCAGCAGCATGGGGCTTGAGAGGTGCTGCAGAGCTGGATCTAGTTCATGGGGCTTGAGAGGTGCTGCAGAGCTTGGTCTAGTTCATGGGGCTTGAGAGGTGATGCAGAGCTTGGTCTAGTTCATGGGGCTTGAGAGGTGATGCAGAGCTTGGTCTAGTTCATGGGGCTTGAGAGGTGATGCAGAGCTTGGTCTAGTTCATGGGGCTTGAGAGGTGATGCAGAGCTGGATCTAGTTCATGGGGCTTGAGAGGTGCTGCAGAGCTGGATCTAGTTCATGGGGCTTGAGAGGTGATGCAGAGCTGGATCTAGTTCTGCCGGGCAGGTCAACTCACTGGGGCTTGAGAGGTGATGCAGAGCTGGATCTAGTTCTGCCGGGCAGGTCAACTCACTGGGGCTTGAGAGGTGATGCAGAGCTTGATCTAGTTCTGCCGGGCAGGTAAACTCACTCATGGGGCTTGAGAGGTGATGCAGAGCTGGATCTAGTTCTGCCGGGCAGGTCAACTCACTGGGGCTTGAGAGGTGATGCAGAGCTTGATCTAGTTCTGCCGGGCAGGTAAACTCACTCATGGGGCTTGAGAGGTGATGCAGAGCTTGGTCTAGTTCTGCCGGGCAGGTAAACTCACTCATGATCGTTTCTCCAAAGTTGCCTACGGCAGCTTTAAAAGGAACACCAACATTATGGGATGTGCACTTACCATCTCCTCCGGAGTCAGACGAGAAGATAGATACACATGTCCTCTCTGTGTGTTCAGTAAAAAGCTATCTGGCTGCAAGCTAGCCTAGCTTAGCACAAATGAATGGAATAGGATATGGACCACTAGCCTAAAACTCCGGGAGAAGTGTTTTTGGCCAACAGCTGGGCTAGTGGTCCATAATCCGCTTCCATTATTTTGTGCTAAGCTAGGCTAGCTTGCAGTCGGATAGTTTTCTACTAAACGCACAGAGGGGAATTTGGTGTCCATCTTCTTGTCCGACTGTGGAGAAGACGGTCATTTTCCATAATGTTGGCGTGTTCTATTAACTCTTTATCTGCCACGCTGGAAACAGGATATGACTATGTGCTGCCACGCATTAAACCAATGGAGTCGCTCACCTTGTTTGCAGGGCTATAACTATATATATAACTATATATATATATAACTATATATATATATATATATATATATAACTATATATATAACTATATAACTCTATATATATATATATATATATATATATATAACTATATATATATATATATATATAACTATATAACTATATATATATATATAACTATATATATATATATATTAGGGGTGGGAATCACCAGTTTCATCATGATACGATACGATATCGATTCTTTGGACAACGATACGATATTTGCCGATATCACAAAGTCTCTCACGATACAATACGATACGATTAGATTCAGGTGCCTGCGATCGATATGAGATGATATCATATGCCCATTTAACACAATCAGTAACATTTAGATCAACAAAAAAAAGGTAATGAAAATATCATTTGACATTTGTATTTTTGAGCTCTTCCAGACATTTAAAGGAAAATCAATCTATTGTTTTTAATACAAATAGACCTCCTGTTCACTGTAAAGTGCCACGTTTTTATATATTGAGCTTTAAACTTTAAGCTACATTTTTTGGAACTCAAAACTCACAACCTCCCTCTCCCAAACCGTTCCTACAACAATTTGTTGATGTTGCATGATCATGTATAGGCCTACATTTATTATGTATTATATTGTTTATGTTTAAATAACATTTAAACATCAAACTCCTCTGACCTCATCTGGTCTTTCCAAAGACGCGCGCACACACACACACAGAAAGGGAGAATGCTATGCTGTAACGTCTACACACACGGAGCTACTGCTGTTGTTCTTGGGCGGATATGAGACTCGCCACAGGATTTTCAAAATAAAAGTATCGATATGAATCGATCTTATTACATCGCATCGATCCGATTCGATTGTTGATAATTACATCGATGTATCGATCTGGATCGATGTATCGTCCCACCCCTAATATATATATATATATATATATATATATATATATATATATATATATATATATATATATATATATATATATATATATTAGAGGTGGGCATAGATTAATTTTTTTAATCTAGATTAATCTATCTGCAATCCTGGATTTAATCTAGATTAATCTAGATTAAAATGGCTAAACAAAAAAACAAAAAACTGCCGAAGGCATTCAAAATATGTGTGTTCTACCCAAATAATGACCAGAAGTAAGTCCTTACTTTTTCTTTCCTCCTTATGTTTCTCAGGCCAGGTGGCCCATTACACCATGAGCCCATCTCCCGTTTCCAAAATGCATTACAGACTGTTTGAAAAAGCTGTTTTGCTATGATAATTGGTAATGAAATATCAAAATAATGTTCAATAAGATGTACTTGTGTTTAATAAGTTGTTTTATTCAGAAGTTAACACAAATAAATAATATTACCAGTACAGTACAGTATCTAGCACACTCTCAGGAGAAAAACAGAAAGAATCATTTCAAACTTGAACTATGTGACATGGCTTGAATCAACTGCTCCAGTGGAGTTGCTCAGTGGCCAATGGTGTCAACTGTGGTTGTACTGGGCAGCTCCCAGGTGTGAATGGAACTGTGTGAATGTGAAGCAGGGCGTTCCTGAAAAAGAGCAACTGTGCTCAGCGAACCTACTGTACCCTGTGTAAATAAAGGTAAAAAAAAATAAAATCTAATTTTTATTTTATTTTTTTTAGATTAATGCGTTAATTATATTATCGCGCGATACTAGTATAGCGTTAACGCAGCACGTTAACGCCGTTAACGGCCCAGCTCTAATATATATATATATATATTAGGGATGCACGATAATTATCGGGCCGACGTCATCCCGATAAACTCGATAACGTTATTGATAGCTCCGATAACATATAATACATTTTTTGGTTAAAAGAAATCCGGTGTGGGTGGATTTGGATGAAGGGCGCTTGTTTTTATTATAGCCTCCTCCCGTTTTGCCAGTACTGTGGTAAAACTGATAGCGTGTGGTTTAGGAACAGGGAGTTTTTCACAAATCCAGCGCTCCCTTTCTTGGCTGTGACGTAGTCACGTTACATTCGGAGACAGACAGTCGATCTGCCAATTACGTCCCACGGCTTGCACCCACCTCTTCTTCTTACCACCAATCAGAAGCTCTCGTTCGTTTATTTACCTCAGGATTGTCAGCCATTACTCTACTCGGAGCTAACGTTATCTCCCCGCCAGCCACATTGACAAGTACCAGCGCTTATGCATTACTGGCAAATGTCTTGTTGCACTTGTGGCAACGAGCGTTGTCAGCATCGACTTTAGTAAAATAGACCCAGACTTTTGAACATTTCGTTCTGTCCGCCATTATGAGAGCAGAGCGGTCTGTACTCGGCAGCGCAGCACCCGTGTGAGTGTGTGTGTGTGTGTGAGTGAGTGAGTGTGTGTGTGTGTGTGGGAGGGGAAGATAGGAGAGAGCAGGCAGCCCGCTCCCCGCGCAGGCAGAGACACAGAGGCAGGAGAGATATAGACAACGGCCAACAAGATTAGTTTGCGACGTTTAAATTCCTCAAAAAAAACCTCCATAATTTCTCGAGTACCGATAGCAGTACCGATGACGTCGGAGCTTATAAATACTAAAAAAAAAAATATTTTTGATAAAAGAAAAATATATATATATATATACAGTTAAAAAAAATATTATAATACAATAAATATCGGTTATCGGTATCGGTATCGGCTTGAGGAGCATAAAGTTATCGGTGTCAAAAAATCAATATCGTGCATCCCTAATATATATATATATATATTATAGCTATGGATGCAATACTATGGTATCTATCGTTCAAGATGTGAAAAAGGAATAATTTTTCCATCCATACATTCCCGCTTTATACCGTGGTGAATATAAGTATGGTTTTAGAGCGGTTTAGGGTAATTCCTGGGAGGCTAGTAGGGGTGTAACGGTACACAGAAGCCAAGGTTCGGTACGTACCTAGGTATTGGGGTCACGGTTCGGTACGAGTTCGGTACAACAGAAAACAAATATTTATAATTATTATTATTAATATAATTTTCTTTTTTAATTATTATTATATATTTTTTTATATATATATTATATTTATGATAATTATTATTATTATTATTATTATTATTATTATTATTATTATTATTATTATTATTATTATTATTATTAAATAGAATAATTTTCTATAGGCTTTCCGTGGTAGTCAGTGAGTGATACTGGTGTCATTCTGTGTTCAGGCATCCAGAGTAAATGAACAACGTATAGGCTTGATAAGTTTCAGTTTCACTTCTAGAGAGGATTTAACTGCACAAGACTGAATACCACGGCCCACAAGCCACGGCAATGGGGGGGGGGGGGGTCTGCTGCTGATGGAGACTCAGTGTTCAGGGTAACAGAGCATGAGGTGAGGCGGACCTTTAAAAAAGTGAATATCAGGAAGGCAGCAGGACCGGACGGCATCCCCGGCCGCGTCCTAAAAGTATGTGCTGACCAACTGGCCCCGGTATTCACTGACATATTTAACCTGTCCTTAGAACAGGCTGTCATCCCCACCTGCCTGAAGAAGTCCACTATTATCCCTGTACCCAAAAAATCCAAGCCTGCTTGCCTCAACGACTACCGCCCTGTAGCTCTCACCTCCATAGCCATGAAGTGCTTTGAGAAGCTAGTAAAGGGCTACATCTGCTCCTCCCTCCCCATCAACATGGACCCCCTGCAATTTGCATACCGCCCCAACAGGTCCACGGAGGACGCCATAGCCCATGTGCTGCACACAGCAGCATCACACCTGGACAAGAGGAAGGGGAACTATGTGAGAATGCTATTCATCGACTACAGCTCGGCATTCAATACCATAGTCCCCTCCAAACTCATAGCCAAGCTCAGGGACCTGGGCTTGAACTATGACCTCTGCCAGTGGGTCTTGGACTTCCTGACGGGCAGACCCCAGGTGGTGAGAGCAGGCAACTGCACCTCCTCATCCATCACCCTCAACATAGGGGCCCCCCAAGGCTGTGTTCTGAGTCCCCTCCTCTACTCCCTGTACACACACGACTGTGTGGCTCAGCGGAGTAGCAACACAATCATCAAATTTGCTGACGACACAGTGGTGGTGAGCCTGATCTCTGCCAACGACGAGAGGGCCTACCTGGAAGAGGTCAAGGTCCTGGCGGGATGGTGCCAGGAAAACAGCCTCTCCCTGAACGTCAGCAAAACAAAGGAGATGATTGTGGACTTCAGGAGGTCGGGGGTCAAGGACTACAGCCCCCTCAGCATCGACGGGGCACCGGTTGAGAGAGTCAACAGCTTTAAATACCTCGGAGCCTACATATCCGAGGACTTGACATGGACCACACACATTGACAGTGTTGCGAAGAAGGCACGACAACGCCTCTACTTCCTCAGGCGCCTAAGGAAGTTCCAAGTCAGTCAGAAGATCCTTAAGAACTTCTACTCATGTACAATAGAGAGCATCCTGACTGGCAACATCACCTCCTGGTTTGGGAATAGCACTGCACAAGACCGAAGCAGACTACAAAGAGTGACACGTTCAGCCGAACGCACAATTGGAGGGGGGCTCCCCACCCTCCAGAACATTTACAACAAGCGGTGCAGGGGCAAGGCTAAGAGAATCATTAAAGACTCCAGTCACCCGAACAACTGCCTCTTTGAACTGCTGCGGTCAGGCAAGCGATACCGGAGTCTCAAGGCGAACACAGAAAGACTCAGAAGAAGCTTCTATCCCCAGGCCATCAGGCTGCTTAACGAACAATGAACACTACACAACAACAACCATCAAACGCACATAGCACACACATCCACACGCACACACTCACTTTAAACAAACACACTGTAGCACCCACTCCCCACACTTTATAGCACACACTCACTTTAAACAAACACACTGTAGCACCCACTCCCCACACTTTATATTTATTGATGAAGGATTGCACTACAACTCGTACACCTTACTGTAAATTGTACCAAAATTGTACCTCATCCCATTTCTGCTTTGCACTATATAGTATTGTACATTAGTACACTGCATAGTATTGTATATTATATGGTAACTCAGTTACGTCTATTCTGCATCGAACATTGTACATATGTCTATACTGAACACTGGGACCTCATTTTCTACTTCTAATTTACATGCTATACTATGTTATTTGATACTATCTTGTCTAGCACAGTCTCTGGAGCGTAACAGTAAGAAGCATTTTGTATGAAAGTATTCTGTACTTCTGTATGACAACTATTAAAGAAACTTGAAACTTGAAACTTGAATACTAGAGAACAGATGATATGTTACAATGGCAGAGGATTGTTTGGATTTAAACACAATAGCAGTTCAACTGGAGACTAGAGGAGCTCAGATGATCAGTCCGAAAAAGTATGTTTCTTTTTTTTATTTGATCAGCGTGAGTCCGGCGGGGGAGGATGTTGTTGTTGTTTGTTGTGTGTGTATGTGTGTGTTGGCGATGCGTGTGTGTGTGTTGGCGATGCGCGCGTGTGTGTGTGTTGGCGACGCGCAGCGTTTGTGTGTGTTGGCGACGCGCTGCGTGTGTGTGTGTGTTGGCGATGCGCGGTGTGTGTGTGTTTGCACTGAGGCGTATTCGTCGTACGATTCATGTACCGCACCGTGACGGCCATACCGTAAATTTGCGGGACGAATACACGTACCGTTACACCCCTAGAGGCTAGTAATAGGCTGCGACGCATATTATACTTAATCCATTGGCATTTCGTCCCTATACACGCTACAATAAAAAATTCAAATGCATATGATCGGTATATTATGTTCCATCATGAATGCATGAAAGGGGGGGGGGGGTCGTTTCTGATTAATTGATTGTCAATAACAGCATTCGTTAATACAACAGCATACGCTGATCAGGCCGATGGCTATGAAAACAAGGCACAATCAAGCTGAAATTGACATTAAATTGCTCTTACCTGTGGCCGGTGAGATTCCAAAAAGAATATTCCAATTATTTGATTGCCATCTGGTAGATCGTATGTCCATTTGGGCCACGACATAACCCACCGTCCCGAAAACTATTCAATGTGATCGGGTAAAGCTCTCGGTCCAGGCTACTAGAAAAGTCTGCCTGGAGGAATTTCATCGACGCACAGCCACATACACAGAGTCTCAAAGGAAGTGCAACATCGGCCGCATACCACCAGGTGGCGGTATTGGACTTTTGCAAACTCACTCATTCCCTATGGTTACACAGGCTCCCTCCCTGGATGGATAACGATTGGAAAAAGCGAATAAGGGGCGGCTGGGTGGCGCAGTGGGCAAGGCGCTCGCCACCAACGCAGGATATACTGGTATCGAGCTCAGCTCTCTGCGTTGCTTCCGGCTTGGCCGGCCGTCGTACTAACAAGAGGGTGGGAAAGCCGGTGGGTGGGTCCTGGTCGTTGTAAACAGCGACTCCTACAGTTCGGTCGGGGCGCCTGCTCAGCGAGGAAAGGATCTAAGGAGGGTAGTGTGATCCTTCCACACGTTACACCCTCTTAGTGAGAGTCCGCGCTGCCAGGTGAAAAGAAGCGGTTGATTGGCTACACATGTGTCGGAGGAAGCATGTGATAGCCTCCACTCTCCCAGACAGATGGTAGGGGGTAGGTGTGCAGCAACCAGGAAGGGGATTGGGAATTGGCATAACGACTAACATTGGGATGGGAGAAAAACTGAGGAAAAAGGAGGGGGGAAAAGAACAACAACAAAAAAGAAATAGCAAATAAAAGAAATAATGATCAAATAACGTATATATACGTGGTTGCCGTTCAACGCAGGGTTTCCGTTAGAAAAAATTGTTGCCGGCCTCAGTGTCCGGTAGATTTCAATCTACCGGTCAAATGAGAGAAATTCCGGTCAGAGTTTATTGAGCTTAAAAACAATTGATAGGCAAAAGAATTACAACAAAACAAAAGAATGACATCATCAAGGCATGTAGATTTATAATATTTTTACTTAAAACTAGGCTACTTTTGCGTATACAGTCATTATATTCCAAATAAAATAAGTCCAGAGACTCGTGCTGCTGCCGACTTTAAATCAAATAGGTGTCTGTGGGCAGTCGGCCGACATTAATAAACAACAGTCTGTTATAATCACATTTTTATGAGCTAACGAATTCCGTTATATTGGACATTTGTATTAATTATATCAAGCGAAGAACTGAGAAATTTGGCAGAGAGAGACGGCAACATTATCGTGGGTTTGCGTGACGACTCTCTCTCTCTCCACCTCCCAATGACTTATTTGCGAGAGTATGTCGATGCAGAGCAGCAGATTCAGCTGTTATTGGCTCTTTTCTGGGGACCGCACAGCAGCGCCCCCCACCCAACATTGAATTGCAAATGGCTGAATTGGAGTACTGCTGGAGTACTGCACTGTGCTGCTGCTGCTCCGGCTCTGCAGCTTCACAAAAGTTTGCACACCCAGCACTAAGCTCTCGCTGACAACGTCGTTGTCATTATTAGAAGCAACGATGAAACAAATTGTTCATCGCATAGGCTATTTAATTTTAGCCTATTTTAATACAATTCAAATAATCAAATTGTGCTTAGACTCAGGGAATTATTTTCACCGGACATTAAGACCGGAGAGATTAAATATGTCGGACTTCAACAGATTTTGCCGGTCAAATACCGGTAATTACCGGCTAACGGAAACGCTGGTTCAACGATTGGCGGACAAACACGTATAAAATCGTTGTTGGCAGGGAATGAGTTAAGAGGTTGTGATTCTTGAAATCCCCTCTGAGGGGACATATTGAGACAGGACAGGGTTATGGGACAGGCTTCAGAGACGTTTTGTTTTGGAGACCAAATTGAGCGTAATTGCAGAGGATGATTGCAAAAGGAAACACTGACACAGTCTGTGGGAAACACCGAGTTAGATTGAGACCTCACTTTAGGAGAGATGAAAACAATGACACCACAGAGGAAAACAATGATACCTCACTTTAGGAGAAAACAATGAGACCATGAAGGAAGAGAGGAAAAGACAGATAGACCGTCTCCATCCATCCATGTGGCTGTCTGTTTATATGATGTCTTTAAACTCCATTCACAAAAAGGGAAGGGAAAAGGGTTGTTCTCTCTCTCTCCCCTCTCCCTCGTTTCCCCTCTCCCTTTCTCTCTCTCTGTCCCCCACTCCCTTTCTCTCTATCTCCCCCCTCTCCCTTTCTCTCTCTCTGTCCCCCACTCCCTTTCTCTCTATCTCCCCCCTCTCCCTTTATCTCCCCCCCCCCCCTCTCCCCTTCTCTCTCTCTGTCCCCCACTCCCTTTCTCCCTCTCTCTATTTCTCAGCCAGGCAGCTGTGTGAGAGACTGAGTCAATAAACACTTTAGGAGAAAACAATGAGACCACAAAGGAAAAGACAGATAGACTGTCTCCATCCATCCATGTGGCTGTCTGTTTATATGATGTATTTAAACTCCATTCACAAATTCCAGTCGCCACCTCCAATTCAACCTCCTATATTTGCAAGAAGGTTAAACACTGAAAAAGGGAAGTTATTTCTCTCTCTCCCCCCTCTCCGTCCCCCACTCCCTTTCTCTCTCTCTCTCTGTCCCCCTCTCCATTTATCTCTCCGCGTTCTCCCTTTCTCTCTATTCCCCCCTTCTCCCTTTCTCTATCTCTCTGTCCCCCTCTCCCTCTCTCTATTTCTCAGCCAGACGGCTGTGTGAGAGACTGAGTCAATAAACAGAGAGGCCTGGGGGAACTCCAGTGGAAAGCACCAGACCTCCAGCAGGGAGACACACACAAACACAAACACACACACACACACACACTACTGGCCAGTCTGCTGCCCATGCTGACACTGGCCTGCAGCACCAAGGAAGAAAAGATGGATGGTGGGTGGAAGGAAGGAAGGAAGGAAGGAAGGAAGGAAGGAAGGAAGGAAGGGAGGGAGGGAGGGAGGGAGGGAGGGACGGACGGACGGACGGACGGACGGACGGACGGACGGACGGACGGACGGACGGACGGACGGACGGACGGACGGACGGACGGACGGACGGACGGACGGACGGACGGACGGACGGACGGACGGACGGACGGACGGACGGACGGACGGACGGACGGACGGACGGACGGACGGACGGACGGACGGACGGACGGACGGACGGACGGACGGACGGACAGACAGACAGACAGACAGACAGACAGACAGACAGACAGACAGACAGACAGACAGACAGACAGACAGACAGACAGACAGACAGACAGACAGACAGACAGACAGATAAATCATTGAACATATACAGAGAGAGGGAGAGTGTCTCCCTGTGAGCTGCCCTGGGGTTAGTGGACCTGTTTCGGGGCTTAGTTAGCAGCTAGTTTAGGTTTTTACCATGACAGGGGCAACAGTGGCTCAGGAGGTAGAGCAGTCGTCTGGCAATCTGGAGGTTCCCGGTTCGATTCCCGCTCCTCCCGGGCAGCGTGTCGATGTGTCCTTGAGCAAGACACTTAACCCCTAATTGCTCCTGATGAGCAGGTTGGCACCAGACTTGCATGGTTGCCTCCGCCATCAGTGTGTGAATGTGTGAGTGAATGGGTAAAATGTGAGGAACAAATTGTAAAGCGCTTTGGATAAAAGCGCTATATAAAAAAGCAGCCATTTACTTGGGCAGACAGGTGGTGGTGATCTTGGGGATGTTTGACACATTGGACCCGTTGGTCACTTTTCATTGGCATGTTGGATATCCGTCTTCACCAGGATCTCCTGGTCATTTAAAAAATATCTAAATATATAATATATATATATTATAATTTTTTATCCACTTTTTCTTCGGTACACGAGGAGGCAGCCTGTCGCATCTTTTCACCAGACAGCGCGGACTCTCAGTGGCGAGGTGTAGCACGTGGGAGGCTCACGCTGCCCCACGATACTTCCTGTCTCTGCTGTACAGGCGTCACCCAACCGACCTGTAGGAGTCGCTGTCCACAACGTCCAATCCCCACCCATCGACTTCCACCCGCTATCTCTGTCAATTGAGATAGTATGACGACTGGCCCAAGCCACAGGCAATGCTGACACCGGGATTCGAGACCGGAGTCTCTTGCATTGGTGACGAGCACAATCTCCGCTACGCCACCCAGCTGCCTATATATATATATTATTAAACATATATATAAAAATGCTCCCACACTACATATTTAAGGCGTTTCTTTTGGGCGATTATAAGACTGGGATGTTAGTTCCTTTTGCTGTTCTCCTCTCTGTAAACAAAAAGTTGAGATATGCTTCAACGTCGGCTGTCGCCAGGAATTGTGCGCGTGGGAGCTAGACCGACATACTTCCACGTCAGTTCAACGTGTGGGTTGCGGCAGTACACCTCCAGACCACTAGGTGGCCGTGCTGCGAATGGCTTTATTTTCCGACTTCATCTGCCTCTGTCTTTCTTCGATTTGGTCCATGTTTGTAATGTAGTTAACCCTTTCACTGCCGGACTACCAAACGGTTAACCCTTTCACTGCGACAATACACAGAAGGTTAACCCTTTCACTGCCACACAACAACAGGTTAACCCTTTCTCTGCCACACTACAGAAGGTTAACCCTTTACTATCACACTACCGGCGGCGACCACTTTGACCTCCAAGTATAAATTAGGCAATAATGCTGTCGATGGGAGTGGCGTTCACACATAAACCACACAGAGGCTTTACTTGCGAGAGGAGTTTTCACAGGACAACGTCGTCTAATGCAGGGCTGAATAGCTAGATATCGTAGCTTCCAGAATTCTCACGGTTTGGAAAACCGTGAAGTTTTTTGAAGGATTAGCAGCAGCTGGGTAAAATATTATGGTATAGGTTGTAATCTTTACTCACACTGTGCTCCAATTCACACACATCTATCACAGACAGACAGAGAGATAGATAGATAGACAGACAGACAGACAGAGAAAGAGAAAGAAAGAGATAGAGAGACACACACATACACAGAGAGAGGTAGAGACAGAGAGAGACAGAGATGGAGAGAGAGACACAGCTATATATATAGAGAGAGAGAGGGAGAGAGAGAGAGGGAGGGAGAGAGAGAGAGAGAGAGAGAGAGAGAGAGAGAGAGAGAGAGAGAGAGAGAGAGAGAGAGAGAGAGAGAGAGAGAGAGAGAGAGAGAGAGAGAGAGAGAGAGAGAGAGAGAGAGAGAGAGAGAGAGAGAGAGAGAGAGAGAGAGAGAGAGCTAGGGTCTGTGTGGGAGGCAGTGTTCCCAGGTGGTTTGGCTCGGGGGGGGGGGGGGGGGGGGCAGTGTGCTGCTACCATCTGGCTGCTCTTGGCCCACAGCTCCTTATACATGAGGGGCCAAGTCACAACTAACATCTGTTAGGACCAGACCCAACCACTGCTGCCTGGGAAAGGCAATACCACGATGCGTTTGATTTTGGTATGCGCATATATATAACCATATATATAGCCAAATATATGTGTATGTGAACGTGTATGCGTGTGTATGTGAAAGTGTATGTGTGTGTATGTGAAAGTGTATGTGAAAATTATGTGTGCCCGCATGTTTAAGTGTGAATAAATGATCTCATGCATGTGTTGCATAATGCATACATGTGTGTGTGTGTGTGTGTGTGTGTGTGTGTGTGTGTGTGTGTGTGTGTGTGTGTGTGTGTGTGTGTGTGTGTGTGTCTGTACATGCACATAAGACCATATCAAGACTCTATTCATTCTCCTCTCCATACCACCGAGGGCACTGTTGTTCAGAGCGATATTCTGAAACCAGTATTCTTATAGTATGTCTCCTAAGCCAGTGGTTCTCAACGAGAGGTCCGAGGCCCCAGGGGTCCTTCAGGGAGTCCCAGGGGTTCCCCAGAAAAATTATAAAATTATTTCACCATTTGATTCACTAGAAGTTAAACTCAATGAGAGAACATACAAGATTGACTCCTCTAATCATAGATTATCTCCTCACCAGTACTGTCATAGCTCACAAATAAATATCTTCTCAGATGGGGTTCCAGAGACTAAATCTAATCACCTGGAGGTCCCAGAGACTAAATCTAATCACCTGGAGGTCCCAGAGACTAAATCTAATCACCTGGAGGTCCCAGAGACTAAATCTAATCACCTGGAGGTCCCAGAGACTAAATCTAATCACCTGGAGGTCCCAGAGACTAAATCTAATCACCTGGAGGTCCCAGAGACTAAATCTAATCACCTGGAGGTCCCAGAGACTAAATCTAATCGCCTGGAGGTCCCAGAGACTAAATCTAATCACCTGGAGGTCCCAGAGACTAAATCTAATCGCCTGGAGGTCCCAGAGACTAAATCTAAATCTAATCACCTGGAGGTCCCAGAGACTAAATCTAATCACCTGGAGGTCCCAGAGACTAAACTAAATCTAATCACCTGGAGGTCCCAGAGACTAAACTAAATCTAATCACCTGGAGGTCCCAGAGACTAAATCTAATCACCTGGATGTACCAGAGACTTGAGTGGATCCAGGTGTGTGCTGGGTCATCACTCTACGGAGCTGTTACTAATGGATGAATCAGAGGGCTTGGAATGATGCACCAGACGGACTGGAAGGCTATCACTGCAGCTGTGGGGAAAAACCTCATAACTCACCTTTTCCTGATTTCTATCTTTATTTTTTATTTTTCAACATTTTCCCCAGTGCTTAGACCTCTACACTAACCCAGCCTCTCCAGTGTTTAGACCTCTACACTAACCCAGCCTCTCCAGTGTTTAGACCTCTACACTAACCCAGCCTCTCCAGTGTTTAGACCTCTACACTAACCCAGCCTCTCCAGTGTTTAGACCTCTACACTAACCCAGCCTCTCCAGTGTTTAGACCTCTACACTACCCAGCCTCTCCAGTGTTTAGACCTCTACACTAACCCAGCCTCTCCAGTGTTTAGACCTCTACACTAACCCAGCCTCTCCAGTGTTTAGACCTCTACACTAACCCAGCGACTCCAGTGTTTAGACCTCTACACTAACCCAGCCACTCCAGTGTTTAGACCTCTACACTAACCCAGCCTCTCCAGTGTTTAGACCTCTACACTAACCCAGCCTCTCCAGTGTTTAGACCTCTACACTAACCCAGCCTCTCCAGTGTTTAGACCTCTACACTACCCAGCATCTCCAGTGTTTAGACCTCTACACTAACCCAGCCTCTCCAGTACTTAGACCTCTACACTAACCCAGCCTCTCCAGTGTTTAGACCTCTACACTAACCCAGCCTCTCCAGTGTTTAGACCTCTACACTAACCCAGCATCTCCAGTGTTTAGACCTCTACACTAACCCAGCCACTCCAGTGCTTAGACCTCTACACTACCCAGCCTCTCCAGTGCTTAGACCCGATTTATTGATTGATTGAAAACGTTATTAACAGATTGCAGAATGGGTACAATACAGTACGGCTCAATACACACAATTGTTAAGGGGATGCGAAAGACTTTCGTCTTGTTTACATCAGGGTCCCCCATTTTCAATTCATCATGACATTTATGACATACACGACATACACATATACAGTACTGTTAAATCCAGACATTTATGACATACAAGATATACAGAGACAGATCATGAAAGAAAATTTGAGGGGGAAGAAACTGTACATTGGAGGGAATTGGGTGGGGGGGGTTTGGACATCTACAGGGGCCAGTTTCGACTACACTACACAGCCTCTCCAGTGCTTAGACCTCTACACTACCAGCCGCAGTGTGTGTGTGTGTGTGTGTGCGTGTGTGTGTGTGTATTTAAGATGGGTGACTGTACACACACACACCATTTTGGGGGTGTGGGGGATAGTTAGGGGGAAATCACAGAATACTACCTTAAACAGAGACATCTTGGCAGCCACACTCTTCTTGGCTGGGTCGGCAGGTTTCTTGTCAACTGGAAAATACAAACACACACACACAGTCACACACACAGAAAGAGAGTTGACAGGGTTACGTCAATGAGAAATGACCATGGGCTAGATCCACAAAGAATGGATTGCACGGAGCAAGTTGCACCCTTACTTACAATTCATTATGAATTGAAAATGGGGGACCCTGATGTAAACAAGACGAAAGTCTTTCTCTGGTCTGCATCCCCTTAACAATTGTGTGTATTGAGCCGTACTGTCTTGTACCCATTCTGCAATCTGTTAATACAATTTTCATTCAATCAATCAATCTGCACGGTGATTGATTGAATGAAAATTGTATTAACAGATTGCAGAATGGGTACAATACAGTAAGGTTCAATACACACAATTGTTAAGGGGATGCAGACCAGAGAAAGACTTTCGTCTTGATCAGGGTCCCCCATTTTCTATTCATAATGAATTGTAAGTAAGGGTGCAACTTGCTCCGTGCAATCCATTCTTTGTGGATCTAGCCCCATGTGTTTTTCTTTCATTAGAACAGCACATTGTGCTGTCAGCGCGCCAGGTATGTGATGCAACCTGGTGTAGGCTATCACCTCAGGATAGGATTAAGATAAGAGCGATGTGTGTGTGTGTGTGTGTGTGTGTGTGTGTGTGTGTGTGTGTGTGTGTGTGTGTGTGTGTGTGTGTGTGTGTGTGTGTATGTGTGTGTGAGTGTTTTTACAACAGAATGTGCCGTTTATAGTCTGTGAGACAACACAGTAGGGCTGAACGATTAATCGATTTTAAATCGAAATTTGAAATGACGCAATTAGCAAATCGCAAAAAAAAGAATCCTCCCATAACCCACCCCTCAGTCACATTGAGTCCTGACTCCTGCTTATCCGAATTACAATCCTGGCTGACCCACAACCTCTTCAAACTCAACAGTGAAAAGACAGAACTATTCCTCATCTGCACCAAATCCACCCTCAGCAGAACCGGACCCATCACACTCACTATAAATGACTCAACCATCACCCCCTCCTCCCTGGTTCGCAACCTCTGCGTCATCCTGGATCCCACCCTCTCATTTGACCCCCACGTCTGCTCAGTCATCAAAACCTCAAACTTTCACCTCCGCAACGTCGGCAAAATCAGACAGACACTGCCTCCCCCCTGCTGCTGAATCCCTCATCCACGCCTTCATTTCCTCTCGCCTAGACTACTGCAACTCCCTCCTCACCGCTGCCTCCATAGACTCCAGATGGTCCAGAACTCTGCTGCTCGCCTGCACACAAACACCCGGTCCCGTGACCACATCACTCCTGTCCTCCACTCTCGCATACAGTTCAAATTACTACTCCTCACCTTTAAAGCCCTCCATAGCCTGCCCCCCCCCCTACCTGACAGACCTCCTTCTCCCTTACCCTCCTCTTCCATCTTCCACTGCTTCCCTCAATCGTCCCTTCATCCAAATTAAAACGTGTTGGTGATCGGGTTTTCTCACGTGCTGCACCTCGACTCTGGATCACCCTCCCTCAGACCATCAGAGACTCTCCCTCACTCTCCACCTTCAAATCCTGACTCAAAACCTACCCGTTCTCCCTAGCATTCAACCTTCCCTACCCATAACCACCCTCCTCCAACCTACCACCCCCTTTTCCCCTGCCCTATCCTTCTCCTGCCCATCCCACGCCCCTCCCCCCCATCAGTTTCCCTTACTTACTTCCCGACTGTCTCCCCTACTGGCTCCTGTATTTGTTCTTTGTTACTCGTGGTTTTATGTTCTTGTGTATTCATATTGTTTCCCGTTTCCCTGTGGTTCTGTTTCTTTGTTTCCTGCTATTGTCAGTGACTTTGGGTCATTGAAAAGCGCTATATAAAATAAATGAATTATTATTATTATTATTAACCCATTCTCTGCCACCACGTTGATCATCCTAAACCATGATAATAGCCAGCGCTATTTGTCTATGGAGATGTTTACCTTCTTTGCAGGGCTATAACTTTTTTAATTGTATTGCTAAATTGACATTACTATGGCCCATTCAACATCAATTATCTATCGTTCAGGATGTAGGAACGTTTTACTTTTTCATTCACACATTCATACTAAAATACCGTCTAGAGTATAAATATGTTTTTATCGTTTTCTGCAGTATTTCATAGAACGTAAGATATAGGCATAAATGCATATATTAGATTATCAAATGCAGTTTGATACCGATCCATGCTATATTAAAAATGTCAACTGTACATGATCCTAAACGTCAGTCATGACTGATCATCTGCGGGTGAACGGAGGGCGGGGGGTCGTTTATAATTCAATGGCCGACGTTAAATGATTTATGTAGTATGGGTGATATATTGATCAGAGCAGTTTGTATCGAAAATGATAAAGAAAAACGCTGAAACTCACGTCAGTCTCCTCGTAGCGTTGGGCGATGCGAGTGGAGCAAACAGATCCCAATTATGTGATGTTGATCGATGCGATCCATTTCCGGTTTGTATATTACTAATACACGTCCAAATCATGTTGATTATTGAGTTATGGCAACGATCCATATCCACGGAGTCTGTATTGAGCCCCGGGACAATAAACGAGTGGCCGGACGAAATTAGGGGAGGGACCGAGCTCCAACGGGCACTTCCAGTTTGGCAACTCGCCGATCGGCCACCAGGTGGCGGTATTGAAGCGTTGCAGAGTTGTGATGGCTCAGACAGCATCACCCAAGACTCCGTGGGTGAAATATGAATACCATGACGAAAATATGAAATATTGATCTCAAACACGCCTTACGGTGTGATTGGCAGACAACGCATGGCGGAGAACCCCGCCTTAACACGTGATTGGCGGAGAATGGGTTAAAACTATAAAACTACAAGCAAAACACAAGATAAAAAAAAATGATAAATATCTGTTAAAACAGTTACATGATGTACTAGGGAGGTTTAAGATCATAGCCCTAAACTGACCATAGGTCAGCAGAGAATCTACTTTCAGTTTATGTCGGAGATAATTCCAGGAAGTTGGTGCAAAAAGGCTGCCTTTCTAAGTTCAGACTGTACATGAGGGACGTGAAGTATGAGCCAAGTCATTTGAGTGGGTTAGACGGGGTCCAAAGTGCAGACTTAAAACAGAGTGACCAGAAAGAAATACCTTGAGTGGGTTATTTACACACCTGGTCGTGGAGACAGAAATGCCAGCTGGGATCTGAGTCAATTCAATCATTTCAAAATGTAAACAGAAGGAGATGTGCATTTGCCGTAAACAGCAAGTTCATTCTCCGTTCATTCATAGAGCGAAACTCGTCCTAATAAACTGAATTCATGATATTTAACTCCTAGGAGACTATGACAGTAACCATGGTGATTTAACTCCTAGGAGACTATGACAGTAAACATGGTGATTTAACGACTAGGACACTATGACAGTAACCATGGTGATTTAACTCCTAGGAGACTATGACAGTAACCATGGTGATTTAACTCCTAGGAGACTATGACAGTAACCATGGTGATTTAACTCCTAGGAGACTATGACAGTAACCATGGTGATTTAACTCCTAGGAGACTATGACAGTAAACATGGTGATACTAGGACACTATGACAGTAACCATGGTGATTTAACTCCTAGGAGACTATGACAGTAAACATGGTGATTTAACTCCTAGGAGACTATGACAGTAACCATGGTGATTTAACTCCTAGGAGACTATGACAGTAAACATGGTGATACTAGGACACTATGACAGTAACCATGGTGATTTAACTCCTAGGACACTATGACAGTAAACATGGTGATACTAGGACACTATGACAGTAACCATGGTGATTTAACGACTAGGACACTATGACAGTAACCATGGTGATTTAACTCCTAGGACACTATGACAGTAACCATGGTGATTTAACTACTAGGACACTATGACAGAACCCATGGTGATTTAACTCCTAGGACACTATGACAGTAACCATGGTGATTTAACTACTAGGACACTATGACAGTAACCATGGTGATTTAACTCCTAGGAGACTATGACAGTAACCATGGTGATTTAACTCCTAGGACACTATGACAGTAACCATGGTGATTTAACTCCTAGGAGACTATGACAGTAAACATGGTGATTTAACGACTAGGACACTATGACAGTAACCATGGTGATTTAACTCCTAGGAGACTATGACAGTAAACATGGTGATTTAACTACTAGGACACTATGACAGTAACCATGGTGATTTAACTCCTAGGACACTATGACAGTAACCATGGTGATTTAACTACTAGGACACTAGTAAACCATGGTGATTTAACTCCTGGGACACTATGACAGTAACCATGGTGATTTAACTCCTAGGAGACTATGACAGTAAACATGGTGATTTAACTACTAGGACACTAGTAAACCATGGTGATTTAACTACTAGGACACTAGTAAACCATGGTGATTTGGTAAATGGTAAATGGGCTGCATTTATATAGTGCTTTTATCCATAGTGCACTACAGCGTATGCCTCTCACCCATTCACTCAGACATGCACACACCAGTGGCAGCGGCAGAGGCAACCATGCAAGGTGCCAACCAGGAGCAGTTAGGGGTTAAGTGCCTTGCTCAACACACGCTGCAGGAGGAGCCAGAATGTAACCGGGAGGCAGGAGCCTTCCGATTACCAGACGACCGCTCTACCTCCTGAGCCACTGTTGCCCCCAGAAGTAACTCCTCATTTGGGTGTAACAGCGCAAATACAAATTATATGAGCCCACAAAGTCTGCCGCTAATGAATTGTCAATGGACCAACTCCTAAATATGTCACTTGACGACATCATGAACTCAAGCTTAGAGAGAGACAGTTGTCTATACTGACTTAACAAGATCACTGGAAGAACACAATGTACATCTTGATTTAAGGTGCATCAACTTTCAAAAATTTATTTTTTATAAACATTTGAATTTAGAAGAAACCTCCTGGATCGACTGAAATGAAAACATGAACTGACCCCAACCTTGAAACACACAAATGTGCAATTGTGTGTGTGTGTGTGTGTGTGTGTGTGTGTGTGTGTGTGTGTGTGTGTGTGTGTGTGTGCCTGCGTGTGTGTGTGTGTGTGTGTGTGTGTGTGTGTGTGTGTGTGTGCCTGCGTGTGTGTGTGTGTGTGTGTGTGTGTGTGTGTGTGTGTGTGTGTGCCTGCGTGTGTGTGTGCCTGCGTGTGTGTGTGTGTGTGTGTGTGTGTGTGTGTGTGTGTGTGTGTGTGTGTGTGTGTGTGTGTGTGTGTGTGTGTGTGTGTGTGTGTGTGTGTATGTGTGTGTGAGTGTTTTTACAACAGAATGTGCCGTTTATAGTCTGTGAGACAACACAGTAGGGCTGAACGATTAATCGATTTTAAATCGAAATTTGAAATGACGCAATTAGCAAATCGCAAAAAAAAGAATCCTCCCATAACCCACCCCTCAGTCACATTGAGTCCCGACTCCTGCTTATCCGAATTACAATCCTGGCTGACCCACAACCTCTTCAAACTCAACAGTGAAAAGACAGAACTATTCCTCATCTGCACCAAATCCACCCTCAGCAGAACCGGACCCATCACACTCACTATAAATGACTCAACCATCACCCCCTCCTCCCTGGTTCGCAACCTCTGCGTCATCCTGGATCCCACCCTCTCATTTGACCCCCACGTCTGCTCAGTCATCAAAACCTCAAACTTTCACCTCCGCAACGTCGGCAAAATCAGACAGACACTGCCTCCCCCCTGCTGCTGAATCCCTCATCCACGCCTTCATTTCCTCTCGCCTAGACCAGGGGTTCCCAAACTTTTCAGGCCGGGGCCCAGAAAATAAGGCGTCAGAGAGCCGCGGCCCAATGCACATCGTCTGGCTTTTTTTTTTTTTTTTTTTTGCCAGGCGATTGATTTTTTAAGCCAAATATCACTTCAATCCTATTAAGTTAGTTCAAGTTAGTTATTCATTTATGAGAGGGCTAACTTGTTGCAAAATAATAATGATAATAATAATAGCCTCATTAAAATACTATTGTTGCTTCGGTTGTTTTCAGCGTTTTATGTGCATAATCTGTTATTTAGTTTGAAATGTTCGTTGAAATAAGTAGATTTTTCGTTTTTGTTTATTTATTAAGTTAATATAAAACCATATAGTCACATTTTAGAATACAATAGAATAGAATTTTAGAATACAACTAGAAACACTGTCCTGGCCTGCTTCTAAGTTCAGTAAAAATAAAAAAAATTAAATTTTTTTTTTTTTTTTTTTTTTTAATCATCTCGCGGCCCACCCGTGGCTGCTCGCGGCCCACCTTTGGGTCGCGACCCCGACTTTGGGAACCACTGGCCTAGACTACTGCAACTCCCTCCTCACCGCTGCCTCCATAGACTCCAGATGGTCCAGAACTCTGCTGCTCGCCTGCACACAAACACCCGGTCCCGTGACCACATCACTCCTGTCCTCCACTCTCGCATACAGTTCAAATTACTACTCCTCACCTTTAAAGCCCTCCATAGCCTGCCCCCCCCCCCTACCTGACAGACCTCCTTCTCCCTTACCCTCCTCTTCCATCTTCCACTGCTTCCCTCAATCGTCCCTTCATCCAAATTAAAACGTGTTGGTGATCGGGTTTTCTCACGTGCTGCACCTCGACTCTGGATCACCCTCCCTCAGACCATCAGAGACTCTCCCTCACTCTCCACCTTCAAATCCTGACTCAAAACCTACCCGTTCTCCCTAGCATTCAACCTTCCCTACCCATAACCACCCTCCTCCAACCTACCACCCCCTTTTCCCCTGCCCTATCCTTCTCCTGCCCATCCCACGCCCCTCCCCCCCATCAGTTTCCCTTACTTACTTCCCGACTGTCTCCCCTACTGGCTCCTGTATTTGTTCTTTGTTACTCGTGGTTTTATGTTCTTGTGTATTCATATTGTTTCCCGTTTCCCTGTGGTTCTGTTTCTTTGTTTCCTGCTATTGTCAGTGACTTTGGGTCATTGAAAAGCGCTATATAAAATAAATGAATTATTATTATTATTATGAACCCATTCTCTGCCACCACGTTGATCATCCTAAACCATGATAATAGCCAGCGCTATTTGTCTATGGAGATGTTTACCTTCTTTGCAGGGCTATAACTTTTTTAATTGTATTGCTAAATTGACATTACTATGGCCCATTCAACATCAATTATCTATCGTTCAGGATGTAGGAACGTTTTACTTTTTCATTCACACATTCATACTAAAATACCGTCTAGAGTATAAATATGTTTTTATCGTTTTCTGCAGTATTTCATAGAACGTAAGATATAGGCATAAATGCATATATTAGATTATCAAATGCAGTTTGATACCGATCCATGCTATATTAAAAATGTCAACTGTACATGATCCTAAACGTCAGTCATGACTGATCATCTGCGGGTGAACGGAGGGCGGGGGGTCGTTTATAATTCAATGGCCGACGTTAAATGATTTATGTAGTATGGGTGATATATTGATCAGAGCAGTTTGTATCGAAAATGATAAAGAAAAACGCTGAAACTCACGTCAGTCTCCTCGTAGCGTTGGGCGATGCGAGTGGAGCAAACAGATCCCAATTATGTGATGTTGATCGATGCGATCCATTTCCGGTTTGTATATTACTAATACACGTCCAAATCATGTTGATTATTGAGTTATGGCAACGATCCATATCCACGGAGTCTGTATTGAGCCCCGGGACAATAAACGAGTGGCCGGACGAAATTAGGGGAGGGACCGAGCTCCAACGGGCACTTCCAGTTTGGCAACTCGCCGATCGGCCACCAGGTGGCGGTATTGAAGCGTTGCAGAGTTGTGATGGCTCAGACAGCATCACCCAAGACTCCGTGGGTGAAATATGAATACCATGACGAAAATATGAAATATTGATCTCAAACACGCCTTACGGTGTGATTGGCAGACAACGGATGGCGGAGAACCCCGCCTTAACACGTGATTGGCGGAGAATGGGTTAAAACTATAAAACTACAAGCAAAACACAAGATAAAAAAAAATGATAAATATCTGTTAAAACAGTTACATGATGTACTAGGGAGGTTTAAGATCATAGCCCTAAACTGACCATAGGTCAGCAGAGAATCTACTTTCAGTTTATGTCGGAGATAATTCCAGGAAGTTGGTGCAAAAAGGCTGCCTTTCTAAGTTCAGACTGTACATGAGGGACGTGAAGTATGAGCCAAGTCATTTGAGTGGGTTAGACGGGGTCCAAAGTGCAGACTTAAAACAGAGTGACCAGAAAGAAATACCTTGAGTGGGTTATTTACACACCTGGTCGTGGAGACAGAAATGCCAGCTGGGATCTGAGTCAATTCAATCATTTCAAAATGTAAACAGAAGGAGATGTGCATTTGCCGTAAACAGCAAGTTCATTCTCCGTTCATTCATAGAGCGAAACTCGTCCTAATAAACTGAATTCATGATATTTAACTCCTAGGAGACTATGACAGTAACCATGGTGATTTAACTACTAGGACACTATGACAGAACCCATGGTGATTTAACTACTAGGACACTATGACAGTAACCATGGTGATTTAACTACTAGGACACTATGACAGTAACCATGGTGATTTAACTACTAGGACACTATGACAGAACCCATGGTGATTTAACTACTAGGAGACTATGACAGTAACCATGGTGATTTAACTCCTAGGACACTATGACAGTAACCATGGTGATTTAACTCCTAGGACACTATGACAGCACCCATGGTGATTTAACTACTAGGACACTATGACAGAACCCATGGTGATTTAACTACTAGGACACTATGACAGAACCCATGGTGATTTAACTACTAGGAGACTATGACAGTAACCATGGTGATTTAACTCCTAGGACACTATGACAGTAACCATGGTGATTTAACTCCTAGGACACTATGACAGTAACCATGGTGATTTAACTCCTAGGACACTATGACAGTAACCATGGTGATTTAACTCCTAGGAGACTATGACAGTAACCATGGTGATTTAACTCCTAGGAGACTATGACAGTAACCATGGTGATTTAACTCCTAGGAGACTATGACAGTAACCATGGTGATTTAACTCCTAGGAGACTATGACAGTAACCATGGTGATTTAACTACTAGGACACTATAACAGTAACCATGGTGATACTAGGACACTATGACAGTAACCATGGTGATTTAACTCCTAGGAGACTATGACAGTAACCATGGTGATTTAACTACTAGGACACTATGACAGTAACCATGGTGATACTAGGACACTATGACAGTAACCATGGTGATTTAACTCCTAGGAGACTATGACAGTAAACATGGTGATTTAACTACTAGGAGACTGACAGTAACCATGGTGATTTAACTCCTAGGACACTATGACAGTAACCATGGTGATTTAACTCCTAGGAGACTATGACAGTAACCATGGTGATTTAACTCCTAGGAGACTATGACAGTAACCATGGTGATTTAACTACTAGGACACTATGACAGTAACCATGGTGATTTAACTCCTAGGAGACTATGACAGTAACCATGGTGATTTAACTCCTAGGACACTATGACAGTAACCATGGTGATTTAACTCCTAGGAGACTATGACAGTAACCATGGTGATTTAACTCCTAGGAGACTATGACAGTAAACATGGTGATTTAACGACTAGGACACTATGACAGTAACCATGGTGATTTAACTCCTAGGAGACTATGACAGTAAACATGGTGATTTAACTACTAGGACACTATGACAGTAACCATGGTGATTTAACTCCTAGGACACTAGTAAACCATGGTGATTTGGTAAATGGTAAATGGGCTGCATTTATATAGTGCTTTTATCCATAGTGCACTACAGCGTATGCCTCTCACCCATTCACTCAGACATGCACACACCAGTGGCAGCGGCAGAGGCAACCATGCAAGGTGCCAACCAGGAGCAGTTAGGGGTTAAGTGCCTTGCTCAACACACGCTGCAGGAGGAGCCAGAATGTAACCGGGAGGCAGGAGCCTTCCGATTACCAGACGACCGCTCTACCTCCTGAGCCACTGTTGCCCCCAGAAGTAACTCCTCATTTGGGTGTAACAGCGCAAATACAAATTATACGAGCCCACAAAGTCTGCCGCTAATGAATTGTCAATGGACCAACTCCTAACTATGTCACTTGACGACATCATGAACTCAAGCTTAGAGAGAGACAGTTGTCTATACTGACTTAACAAGATCACTGGAAGAACACAATGTATATCTTGATTTAAGGTGCATCAACTTTCAAACATTTATTTTTTATAAACATTTGAATTTAGAAGAAACCTCCTGGATCGACTGAAATGAAAACATGAACTGACCCCAACCTTGAAACACACAAATGTGCAATTGTGTGTGTGTGTGTGTGTGTGTGTGTGTGTGTGTGTGTGTGTGTGTGTGTGTGTGTGTGTGTGTGTGTGTGTGTGTGTGTGTGTGTGTGTGTGTGTGTGTGTGTGTGTGTGTGTGTGTGTGTGTGTGTGTGTGTGTGTGTGTGTGTGTGTGTGTGTGTGTGTGTGTGTACACACAAACATACAGAAACACACACACACCAATCCCTCAGACAGCCTGAAGGTTCTGCACTCACAACCAGTGATGCCGCAGATTACTTGTAAAAGTAATCTGATTACTGATTACTCCTTTAAAAAGTAATCCAAGTTACTTTACTGATTACTTGATTATCAGAGTAACTTAGTTACTTTGAAAGTAACTAGGTTACGAAGTCGTCGTCCCTGCTGCTGCCACAACATAAGAATGACAAAAAAAAATTGAGTAAAATGTACTCAGTTTGAGTAAAATGTACTAATAGGGCAGGTAGGCCTATCTATAGATCTATAGATTTCACAAAAGATAAATGGTCAATAACACCACATGTAGGCTGATATGTACCCTACCTTTGAGGCCTGCCCTATTCAGATATGGTTCTAATGTTCCTAGTGAAACAGGGGAGAGGGGTGAGTAAACCAGTGATTATATCTCAGTAACAGAATCTTCTCAAACCTCTTGTCAGAAAGTCTGTTCCTTCTAGGCGTGAGCACCAACCCTCCCAGACTAAAAAGCCGTTCCACAGGAGCACTTGATGGGTTGGAGTGTTATACTTCAAGAAAATGTTCTTTATGTTTGAATACCTATCCAGTATCTGAAGCTCATGATCTTAAAAAACAGCCTATTAAACGGTACTGCTCCTCCTATGCTATTATTATTATTATTATTATTATTATTATTATTATTATTATTATTATTATTATTATTATTATTATTATTATTATTATTATTATTGTGGGCTACTGACAACCTACATACTGCAGTATGGTGTTCCATGTTCATGAATAGTGCAATGCAAAAGATGTTTAACTCAAAGGTGGAACATACCTGCACTCTATCCGTTTGGTCGTGCTGTGATTACAGATGCGGTAGACATTATTTTGTTTCCTCCGCGCGCATAGTGAATGTTTTTTTTCACCCGGCTTAACATCGAGGGAAGGCTCCTCTGAGCCGCGCGAGGGAAGGCTCCTCTGTGCCGCGCGAGGGAAGGCTCCTCTGAGCCGCGCGAGGGAAGGCTCCTCTGTGCCGCGCGAGGGAAGGCTCCTCTGAGCCGCGCGAGGGAAGGCTCCTCTGAGCCGCGCGAGGGAAGGCTCCTCTGAGCCGCGCGTTAGCTGACACAAACGTGAAGTAGACCAGTGGCTCCTCTGTGCCGCGCGAGGGAAGGCTCCTCTGAGCCGCGCGCAGCGTCTCCCTGCTAGCTCGCTATCCTGATAATAACAATAACAGCCACCGCCCACCAGCATGGAACAACACGTGAGGTTACGTGCTGCGACGTCACTCCCCCAATACAAGGAAATACAGCTCCAAACGTATTTTTTGACTGTCGAAAACGAAAGAAAATACTGCATTCCGCCTGCATTATGATGAGATAGTAACGAAATAGTAACGCACAGCCACTTGGACAAGTAACTGCAATCAGATTACTGGCTTGTAAAGATTAACGCGTTAGATTACTATTTTCGGGGAAAAGTAATCAGATTACAATAACGCGTTACTTAGTAACGCGTTAGTGGCATCACTGCTCACAACGTACGTACGTACAAACACCACCTGCTCTGTGGAGCGATGAGAAGCTCACACAGCGTCTTCTTTCTCTAATAAACTGCCTCTTCTTCTCAGGCAGAGAAACGTTCTGAAAAGCCTGCAGACTGGAAACGCTTCACCGGAAAGAGACGTGTTCGCTCACACTCTACAGACACATGCCTTGGAGGTGTCTCTGACTAAATCAGAATGAGGAAATTAATGCAGTAACAAACTCCATCTGTTGGCGCAGAGAAGCTAGATAAGTAGTGAACGCGTGGCCTCGGGTGTGGTTGGGAGGAGTTCGAGTTGCGCTGGAGTTGTGGAAATATGGAGGACGGTGAAGTTCGTTTGGTGGTTCTGTCAGGCGTCAGAGAACCTGATGTTTTAAATTAAACGAGCTGAGAAGAACTGTATTGTGTCCCTGTGGGGACATTGCGTAAAGATCCAGTACAAAGACGCTTTAATTCAGTCATAAAAGGGTCATTGTGGAATGTTAATGTAATAAGGAAAAATGTTGGAGCTTCAGGACGGTGTATAATTTGTTTTGATATAACTGTTTTAGTGCAGCCTCTCTGAGCACAGCCATCTCTCAGTATGTTTAAAGGAACACACCAACTTTTTGGGAAAGTAACTTATTTGCCATCTACCCTGGAGTTAGACAAGCAGATACATACCCTTTTAATTAATTATAAAAAAAAATGTCACCTGGTAAATACACAGGTCACAACATGTTTACAGGAACGTTTTGGAGTTGTATTTGGAGTGTATTTCGTGACTGTTGGGAACTAGGCTACACTGGCACACCTACTGCAAGTGAATGACGCTAAGCTAGGCTAACGGTGCGGCTGTTCCCTAAGCCTAATGCGTGCACAGAAAAAAAGGGTATGTATCTGCTTGTCTAACTCTAGGGTAGATGGCAAATAAGCTAATTTCCCAAAATGTTGCATGGCCTTCTGTTCACCTGTGCCTTCTGTGTGTGTGTCGTCAAAAGTGCCAATCGTTTCAATGTCTATGGGCTAGATCCACAAAGAATGGATTGCACGGATCAAGTTGCACCCTTACTTACAATTCATTATGAATTGAAAATGGGGGACCCCAGATGTAAACAAGACGAAAGTCTTTCTCTGGTCTGCATCCCCTTAACAATTGTGTGTATTGAGCCGTACTGTATTGTACCCATTCTGCAATCTGCAGATTGATTGATTGAATGAAAATGTTATTAACAGATTGCAGAATGGATACAATACAGTACGGCTCAATACTAGCTATCATTTCTGCAAGTGTTCAAATGGCGAAGAACCATCTAAATCCATTTAAGATGTTTTCAAACCCAATTACCGTACATCAAAAAGGTAAGTTGAATAAGCTGAATTTGTCTATTCACATTATTGAAGATGTATGTGATTTGTGTGTATAAAAGGGCTTGGAACATTACAAATCGATACCTATAATATTTTCTCTATCTCTAGTTTAATATGATACAACTGTCTTCAACGCACACTTAGAAACGGAACCTGCAGTGCTACAGCCTCTGAAAGACAGCAACCTGGGACAATGTAGCAACGCGTCATAAGGTTTCAAGGGGTTATGCTGCGTTTGTCTATGGTTGGAGGTGGGGAGGTGGAAGTGGAAAAGCGCCCTCTCCGACCGACGTGTGTTCGAGCTACAAAGCTGGAAAAACTCATGCTAAACTTTTTTTAGTAATCACATGAACTACAACTCACACAGACAGTCTACAACGATATATTGCTCCTAAAACAGCCGATAACAACATTAACGTTTATACAATATTAGTGGCCATGTTGAAATTACATCAAATAGAGCTGAGGCTTGAACTGGTTGAGAAATCATACCCCAGTTTGCAACTAGTAACTCTGAGTTGACGTGTCGCTTTATTTGATTTTTCCTAGTAGGGAGTAGGGCTGACCTCGACTAGTCCAATAGTCGACTAATCGATCGAAAGGAGCCGTAGTCGACTGCCAACCTCTTAGTCAAATGCAAAAAATATATAAAAAAATATAATATTTAATTTAAAAAAAATATATACGTATATATTTGGATCATTCTTTCCAAAAGCAAAGAGTGCTAGAAGCGTGGCTAACGCTAATGGCGCGCATACCAGTAGGGCTGTCTTAAATACTTCTAAGCTTCGAAGCTTCGTTCGATGGCACAAGCTTCGAACATAAAAAAAAATTGAAGAAAAAAGAAAAGACAAATTTTTTTTCTTTTTTTTTCTCCAAAATCTTGCGCCTCCACCCTCCATTCCAATGAAACGAAAGTAAGCGGCGCCTTCCCGCCTCCATTCCAATGAAACGAAAGTAAGCGGCGCCTTCCCGCCTCCATTCCAATGAAACTAAAGTAAGCGGCGCCTCGACTCCACCTCTCTACAACAAGCACGTGGAGATTATCTGTGTTGAAAACAACAAGGACATGTGCAGCAGACATGTCGACGAAGAAGTCATCAGACGTGTGGTTACACTTTAAAATATGCAAAGACAATGCCCAAAAAGCAGAGTGCCAGATATGCCAGAAGAAAATGGCATATCACAACTCTACAACAACTTTGTCAAATCACCTAAAAAACGTAAGTATCGTTGTACACGACGGCGACGCCACACAAAACATTAATAAGGCTATGCCTATGCTGCTATGACTAATGTGTTACCAAGTTGGCTAATTTAATTGTAATCATCTGCTTTTGTAGGTGCATTGTCTGATATAATTATAAATTATAAATTAAATATAATATAATTGTTTGCTTGATAGACGAAGGTTGCAACATAATTATGTAATGTCATGTCGTTGGCTGTGAGAGCAGCACCACTGCACCCAGGCAGCGCAGCCGAGTGAAACCTTGTTTCAAAAGGGGCTACTTAATTAATTAATCCAATCCACTTTATTTATAGAGCACATTTAAAAACAACAGTTTACCAAAGTGCTGTACAAGTCCCACAACATAAGATACTGTATAAAAAATTTAATAAAATGTAATACATTTTTTTTTATAATTAATATATATATATATATATATATATATATATATATATATATATATATATATATATATATATATATATATATATATATATATTATTTTTTTAAGCTTCGAATTAAAATCGAAGCTCGGCCCCGAAGCTTCGATTGCCAAAAAAAGCTTCGAAGGTCAGCCCTACATACCAGCGAGGCTAACTGCCTAATAAAACGGGCACAGAGGCACTGAAATAGGATTTCACCCGTCTAATGAACACAGTAACACACTAGACATATCAAGATGTATCCATCAGTGGACCAATTGCATGCTTTCGCAGAGGACAAGAAGCCTTCAGTCGACTCCTTCAGACATTAAGCACCCCCCACAGCCCAAATGGAATGATATATATATATATATATGGGGTGCCCAAGTGGCGAACCATGTAACGCACTGCGTCGCGAAGTGGCCGACCCGGTTCGATTCCCAGACCCGGCGTCCTTTGCCGAATGTCTTCCCCCCACTCTGTCTCCCGTTCATCCTCTCTCTCTCTACCGGACTGCCCGGTAGTAAAAAAACAATAAAAATCTACCAAAAACATAATTAAAAAAAAAATATATATATATATATATATATATATATATATATATATATATATATATATTTCAAATATATTTCTTTTGCATTCGGGGGGGGGGGGGGGGAGTCTACTATCGACACATTTTGGCCAATCAAAGTTGACTATACAAATCCTTATTCGGGGACAGGCCTAGTAGGAAGTCGGAATTTCCGACCTCCGAGTTCTAATGGAACGCAGTATTAAAGACAGCAGAGAGGTTGAGTTCAAGTGATGCATCACACTTTCACTCCCAGGTGATTTGTTTCGACTTTACTGTCCGAACCCCAATTACAGTATGGCTCTTCTTCTCAAGGGTTCTCATCCTCCAAATCACAACTTTGTTTGTCTGAGGGAAGCAACAGTTGTGGTTGGAGGATCAAGAAAGAGGACCAGGTTAATCTGAGGTAGGTCCATTACAGAGAACTCCGCGTGCGCGCACAGACACACCCACACACACAGCACACACACACACAAATGAGAATGTAATTTTCTCCTAAATTATACTTACAACCGTTACAATGCATGCTAATCCAAAACAATAGCAATGAAAGCATAGAAAGAAAGAAAAAACGTGTCCACTAAAAAGACCGTCAGCCTTAAAAGGCCAGGGGGACGTAATCGGTCCCGAGGCGCGCTGCCGTCCAAAACTCAGCGTGATTTAGTTCAGACGCTTGACATATCGTGCACTGAGACTCTCCACATGCAGAGTGGATGACTAGGGGGTTTTGACTCGAGTCCAAACTCGCTTCATCCTCCCTGTGTCTAGGAGAGATTAAGAAGAAAAGAAATGAGTGAGAAAAAAAACATGAAGCCAGGAAACAGGCTTCAGTAGGATATAATACGTTACAATAAATACAGGCAATAAATAAAAATGAATATTATACTATGAGTAAAAGTAAACAGTATACACAAGGTGCAGGTGAGGGTCTGTATCCTAATGGCATGATAAATGTTGTACGCTGTAGACATTCCTAACAGTTCTCGAGTTCTGCAGCCATTAGTTCTCCAGCTGCTAGCAGCAGTCCATGTGAACTAGAGTGGGACTGGGGACGCCATTACGCTCTTCTTAACCACCAATATGGATTCTGAGTCGTAAACTTTAAAGGTAGAATCTGTAACGCTGTCAAACAGTGACCTCTAGGTTAAACGAGCCCTTGCTTGGTATTGCAGTTTGTTTACATTTTCCAAAGGGGGTCCAAAGTGCAAACTTAAAACAGAGTGACTAGAAAGAAATACCTTAAGTGGGTTATTTACACACCTAGTTGTGGGGACAGAAATGCCAGCTGGGATATGAGTCAATTCAATCATTTCAAAATGTAAACAGAAAGAGACGTGCGTTTGCCCGTCAACAGCGAGTTCATTCTCGGTTCTTTCTAAAGAATGAACACACACGTACACACATCATGAACTGGATCGACTGAAATGAAACATGAACTGACCCCAACCTTGAAACATGCGCAATTGTGTGTGTGTGTGTGTGTAGGTGTGTGTAGGTGTGTAGGTGTAGGTGTGTGTGTGTGTAGGTGTGTGTAGGTGTGTGTAGGTGTGTGTAGGTGTGTGTAGGTGTGTGTGTGTGCGTGCGTGCGTGTAGGTGTGTGTAGGTGTGTGTGTGTGTGTGTGTGTGTGTGTGTTGTGTGTGTGTGTGTGTGTGTGTGTGTGTGTGTGTGTGTGTACACACAAACATACAGAAACACACACACCATCCCTCCGGCAGCCTGAACGTTCTGCACTCACAACGTACATACGTACTGCTTTAGTATTGCACTTTGTTTACATTTAATTTGGGGATTACGTGTGGGTTGGAGTTTACCAAGTTATCACACTGTGATGTGGGCAGCAGTAGAAACCCCTCCCATATACCCACTGAAATCCAATCCACACATCAGACCAAAAAATTAAAATGCAAACAAAGTGCAATACTAAAAACTGGGCTCTTTTGCCTAGAGGTCACTGTTTGACGGCCCTACAGAGTCTACGGTACGGGTGGTGTATCCCTAGTGAATATTACCCAGCAGCTCTGGGTGAAGGAGTGGAGCAGCAGAGGGTCGTAATTCACACGCACCCTCAACAAGTTGGGACTTTCCACAGGGGGACAAATGTGTGTGTCAGTCAGTATGTTGATGACCAGCTTTTTCCATCCAGCAGAGTTGCATTTAAACATGCTAGCAAGTGGAACAGTTTTAGAGGTTTAAACATGCTAGCAAGTGGAACAGTTTT